>NW_028186856.1:2887043-2910376 GCF_003343005.1 Rhea americana | reverse complement strand
CAGCCGGCGGAGCGGCGCCCGCAGCCGCCGCTGCTGGGGGGCCGCGCCCGCCCGGCGCTGCACACCTCGGCGCTCGTCGGTTTTGTAACTTGGCCGTGATGCGCCGCGGTCGGAAACTTGTCGGGCGAGGGCTCGGCTTGGCAGCACCGCTGTTTTGCCCTCCTGGTTGTTTAAAAGAG
Organism: Rhea americana; assembly: GCF_003343005.1. NCBI lineage: Eukaryota > Metazoa > Chordata > Aves > Rheiformes > Rheidae > Rhea > Rhea americana. The sequence continues at coordinate 2,910,197 of NW_028186856.1, read as the reverse complement.
CCTTAGTTGAGCGAAGAGCTGTGGACGCAAGGGGAAGGAGGCAAAGCAGCAGCGTGTACGGATCCGGTCGTGGTTCGTGCTTGAGCGTGTCGGGGAGGCTCATGTTGGAACAATTCTTGCTAACAAACAGTTATTTTGCCTTACGGCTAGAAGGCTGCTAATGTTGATATTAAGAGTGAAGRAAAATGGTACCTGAGATTTTTATTTGGAACTCCGTTGACTGCACACGTGCAGTAAGGGCTTTCTTGAAGGTTTTTAGCAGGTGGACTAACGCGTGGTGCCATGTGCCTTGCAAAATTCCTTCTGCTCTCTCTGATCACTGGCATCGTATGCCCACGCACACCAGATCAAGGTATATTCGTATATTCTCCACAGCAGCGGCATTCACGAGGAAAACTATAGTGTCCATCTGTGGCAGGTTTACTGACATAATGTGTCATCATGATGCCGTAGGGAACATTTTAACTTACTCTGTTAGGCACAAAACTAGTGTTAAAGTAGACCCTCACATGACAGGTAGTAACTTCTCATCTGAATACGTATTAAGAATCAGTTGGTATTGTCTTCTGTTTATACCAAAATGGGATATGTAATATACAGTAATCTGCTAAAAAGAAGAGTCAGTAAAATAAAATCTTGTCACATGATAAGAAGGTCATTTTTTCCCCAAATAAATATGGATACAGATCCAAAGCATTTATGTGAAGTTGATATTTATTTGCAGAGCAGGAAACCTTGATCCTGCAGTGTGTAATTACTATGACSTTATAAAACTCCATTCTAGTGGTATTGTAAAAATTTCAACGACTCTGTAAAAAGAATGGAGATTAAGTTATTTCAGCTGATGAATTTTGGTCTGGTAATACTGGTTCATGGAGAGGTCTGTTCTTTTTGAGGTGTATATATAACTCACACAGACTGTTGCTATGCAGTCACTTACCGACCCTTCTAACACCTGAGAAGTTCCATTTCAAGAATTTGTGCAAATGGTTGACAGATTAAAATTGCAAGAATTCTTTGATGTATTGAGAGTAAACTCTACATTCTTTAATACTGGAGAACTTTTTTTTTTTTTTTTTTTGGAGGGAGATGTGCTACTCAGGTAGGAGCAGATAAATTTATCCATTAAGAAGGCAAATTAAAATACAGTAAGCCAATTCATTCTATTTAGAAAACATTTAAGTGCAGTTCTCAAAAGTAGATCTGGAATGCTAAGGGCATGTTGCCTTTTCTCTTAGCATTTGGGGGAGTAGGGGGAAGACTTCTGTCTGGAAATGGGTCATCTCGTAAAGCATATGGAGTTAAAAAGGGAGGGTAGAAGATGCAAAAATTAGCAATAGAGCTGTCAGTGAAGCTACCAACTATGAAGGCTGCACTAAACTAAGCAGAAACCAGAGCAAATTAACTCTAGGTAAAAGTTTCACTACTGAGGAAGTTGAGGACAGAGCAGGGACCCAGCTCAGCCATGATTTGACTTGCATTCCAAGAACAAGACATATTTTAGTGTTGGAGTAATCACAGTTCAGTGTTGAAAATACTTAATTTATTTCCAGCAGTCAGGAAGTTACAGATATTGCTTTAACAAGAAACGATACATATTTTGGTAAAGATTTTCATGTTTATTTTTTTAATGTTAGCGATAGCCATGATGAATAATATTCTTCACAAACAGGAAACTTGCTTTGAGCAAACTAAGAAACTGCCAGGCCTTGGACTTAGGATCTCATGGCTCTGGGTCCTGGGAGACTTCACTCTCCATGCTGACAGGAAGCTAAGTCAGAGCAGGCATGAGACTGAACGGTATCATTCTGCGTSGCATATCTAGCCCAGTCTTTATTCATTTGACAGATAACAAGCAACGTGATGTTACATTTGTAAGACTGGACTTTTTTCTTGCTGATCCCATTATCACAATACTTCGCTTACTAGATGTTGAAAACTTAAATTACTCCTTCACACTGACAATCTTTGTGATGAATTGGGCAGTGTCTACCCTGACAGGTATGATTTGGGGTTGTTTGCACACTTGAGAAAATGTTGGTTTACACTGGTTCACATTTTCAGTGTTGTCTTCACAGCTCTATGAGCTACAAGCTTATTTTTAAGAAATCTGAGTCAAATTCTGGAGAATAAGATAACACCTTCAGAAAATTTTATCAGCCTGGCACTCTTCACAAGCCAATGTAATATTTCCCTCTGTGTAGGCAATAGTAGAGGGCTGCTTGTAGTTGATCTTTTAGACCATGTGCCAACTATGCCAGCTACGAGAAAGTAGTCTTGTTTCCAAGTATCAAAATAGATAACCAAGTATCCATATAKAACCCTGGCTTTGACAAGGTGATTGAGCTAGGCAAAGCATTTCGTTATCATAGTTTGATTGCTGTCTTCATCCAGTCTTTCTGGATTATTTTTGCTTTGAGAAGAAAAGCTTGAAAATGTAATAATTTGCATGGAGTATTTGATCATGCAAATTTGAGTATTTTGAGCACTAAAATTCCCAGATGCAGGTCTTCATATACCTTGTTCTCAGCAGCTTAGCACTATGCACTATCAGTCTGCTCCCCAGTTTGAATCACTCTCAGAGGTCGTCTTGGTTTACTGATTGCATGTAAAGACTGTTGGGAGTCGCTGGGGAGTCTCGGTGATCGCTTTGCTTCTGACATAGAGTCAGATGCTTGCTCGGTAGAAGAAGAAGAAATATCTAGTGTTTTTTTCTTTCCTATCTTTCTGCTTACGTACTCTGGATTAATAGAATTTTTCTGAACGCAGAYCCTTCTGTCAACTAGGAAATAAATCTTCCCCTCACTAGAGATTTTTCGTAAAAAAAAACCCTCAAATTTGGGTTGGATTCATTCTCATAAGCTTCAGCGTAGTGTAAAGAAATGGAAAGGATCTTGTTGACATTTTCCCCACACACAATTTGTCTGGAGTGAAGTATCTTATAACATTGCAAATAGTATGTGTACCCAACTTTATGTTACATGTGCGCAGCTGTCATTATGCTTAGCTTAGGGCAGCATTGGTACTAGAGTTGAACCAGCTTTAACCAAAGGAAAAAAAACAAAGGAAAAACCAAAGGAAAACCAAAAGTAGGCTCCTTATGGATGTCTCTCCATTCTTAACTTACTGACTTTGACCTTGTAGTAGTGGGATATTTCTTACTCAGCTGACTGAAGAAAATCTTGGAGAGTTTGGTGATGTCTTTCTTAAATCTACATGATATGTGAATAGTCCTGCTTGCCAGGCCCTTTCACAACAGGCAGTATCTTTACGACTCCTCTAGAGAAATCACAAGAATGTATAAGCTGCTGTGTTATCAGCGTAGTGATGATATGTGGCCTTCGTTCCCTTTTTACGAGGACTCAGATCCCAATATATCCAGGCACTGAGAACTGAGAGCAGGTTAAAGTTGAATGGCTGAAGCACAGCTTGCACCAGGTAAGAGGTAATGAGCAGAGGCAATAGCTCTGAGCATCTTCTAAAGTCTCTGGCAGCTCCGTCACCTGCTCGGCTTTATCAAGTGGTCTTCAACTCTGGGGCATTTTCACCTTGTGGATGGCTAAGATTGGTACTTTTTTTCCCCACTGCAGATATGAACACCTTGACTTGGTTTCAAGGCTTGTGTGATCTCTTGCTAAACTATCAAAAAGGAGGCCAGTTTTCCACTGGGAAAACCCATCAGAAATTCCAGCTAGTCCAGAGCTACGTTATTCTTGTAACCATCCTATAATCTCTAAATGTACCACACTCATTTTAAGCTCCCCAACAGTGCCACAGTCATTTGGCTGGCAGGGAAGAGGCCTTAGGAAGGTTGAGGTGCTTGTTCTTTCTCCCAGGCCTTTGCCTTTGCAGTTTGCTTGAAATGCTAGAAATGTATGAAAACGTAAGCCTTGGTATACTAAGAAAATGCTGCAAGATACATGTCTTTGCTTATGTTTTTCCAGCTTTTTCGTATAAGAACTCTGAGGTATTTTTTTTGTGTGTGATTAGTTTGTTCTTCTTCATTCTCTCTCTGTTTCCTGCAGTCAGCAAAGATGCAAGGARATTTTTTCTGTAACTTAGAATATTTTAAGTTCTGATGCTGTACAAAGGGTAAATTTAGTAGTAGCAGCAGTAATAACAAATGAAGACAGCAGGGAGTTTTGACTGTTTGAGAGCAGATTTTAGCCCGTTGTTTAATTTCTAAAGCACTTTTTCCAGAAACCCTCTCTCTACAGTGGGGAATAAAACATTAGTTTGTCAATATGTTTATACGTGGTGAAGCTTGACAGTGATAAACACCTTTCTTGCTCGTCCGACTGGGGATAGCTAGGCAGATGATCAGGTAATCTCTTAGYTAACCGGTCCCCCTGACTGCAGTGTAGAGCCAGACTTTCAGTGCTGTTTGGTATTTGCATGTAACTCCTAACTGGCCAGTCCTGTATGCATTGAAGTAAAGCTTTGCCAAAGCTGTTAATGATATATGGCTCTTTTACCAAAGGYTATATACCCTTTGGCTATTATTTTTTCCAGCATGTATCTATTTAGTGAAAAACACTGTATTATACATAATACCTTTTTTATTTCTAATTATTGTGAGTGGATGTAAATGTCACTGGTAAATTAGGAAGACAAAGAAGTGATTGGATATAATTACTTCTAATATAGGAAAAATACAAAGTCAGTTCCAGTGTTCATCAAGATTTATTATATAATACTAAAATATGCATWTTAAGAACAACTATAATTAAAAGTTTTATTGTTACAATATATGGTCATCCAACTGGCCTTTGTCTTACCTCTGTTGAAACTGATACTAAAGCTCTCATCATTTAAAATAGATATCTAAAAATTGCTTGTAGAAATAACCTACTGTTTTATAAAGATTTAGGTAATGGCAATTCTTAATATTGCGTGAATATATGTCCTGAGTAAATGTCAATATGCAAATAGTTAAAATGTACTTAAAATGYAAGGTAACTGAAAACTGCCTGAGTATCAACTTCAACCCCTGGAAAAACGCGAGCTCTTACACCACTCTCATGTTTTGTTCTATTTTCCAGATACACTTTCAGAGGTAACTATAAAATCTAGGAAAAGTGTTCCTATGTTAAGAGTGCAGTCACCTGGAAAACTTCTTATTAATGAGTACTCAATATGTTTGTTAAACATCTGTATTATTATTACATGATAAAGATATATAGAACTTAAATATTCTGTACTAATATTTATAAACCACTACAGAGGTAAGTGGATAGCAGGTTGAACGATTGCACAGAAAAATACTTTAGCAAAACCTAGGAAAAATATTGGATGACTCACATGTATTTTTACCGAAGCTGTTACAAAACTGAATGAACATAATTATTTAAAATCTGGGTGAGAAGAGTTGCTCCTACTCTTGACAMTAGCGAAATGTAAGAACGTAAGGTCTCTTTAGACCTTTGTGAGTATATCTCAATCCTAATCTGTGTTATGCCCAGCTCAGGCATCTCAGAAGCAAAGACTGGCTGCGCAGAAGTCACAGCAGAAAGAAACTTCCAAACTTCATTTTCATTTACAAGCTCACTACTACAATTCTAAGTTTAACAAGTGCACACAGGTTTGCGGATCTATTGCACTAACATTTTTCTAGGGACTTTCACACTGCTTATTAATTGAATTAAATGACTATTCAAGTGAGTTTTCACATCTATGCAAAATGGCAACAAACCTTTAATATAATCTAAATACTGCAAAGTTGCACTTTTTAAGCATGGAAGCAAGGGAACAGTACAAAATATTATGACCATCCTTTTCTACTTGAAATCTATTGAGTCAAGTTTTCGCTGTTCGAAACAGTATCTTTATGACCCCTCTAAAGGATAAACCTCTACCTCAGCACGAAATGCTGACACTGGTATTTGCAGATTTCTGGTGCCATGGCTTCACAGAATCAGAAGGTGGGGTGGGTTGGACAGGGCCTCTGGTGAGCACCTAGTCCAACCCCCTCTGTGCCAGCTAGTCCAACCCTTAAATGGGGTCAGCTGGAACAGTTTGCCCGGGACCATGTCCACTTTGGTTTTGAATATCTGCAAGGATAGAAGCTCCACAACCTCTCCAGGCAATCTGTTCCAGTGTTCAATGACCATGACAGTAAATAAGTGTTTTCTTATGTTCAAGTGGAATTTCCTGTGTCTCAGTTTGTGCTCATTGTCTCTTCCCTGTCACGGGGCACCACTGAGAAGTCTGACCCCGCCCTCTTGATATTTTCCTTTCAGATATTGATAAACACTGATAAGATCCAACCTGAGCCTTCTTTTCTCCAGACTGAACAGTCCCACCTCTCTTAACCTCTCCTCATATGAGAGATGCTCCAGTCCCTTAATCATTTTGCTAGGCTCCCTCCAGTATGATCATGTCTGTCTTATTCTGGGGATACCAGAATTGCACCCAGCACTCCACATGTGCCCTTACCAGAGCTGAGTAGAGGGGAAGGGTCACCTCTCTCAACCTGCTGGTAATGCTCCTCTTAATGGAGCCCAGGATACTGTTGGCCTTTTTTCCCACAAGGGCACATTGCTGGCCTTTATTCATTTGTTTTCCAGCACAAACCCCAGATCCTTCTCTGCAAAACTAGTCTCCAGTGGATCAGCCCCCAGCCTGTACTGGTGCATGGGGTTATTCCTCCCCAGATGCAGGATTTGRCACTTCTCTTTGTTGAACTTCATGAAGTTCCTATCTGCCCATCTCTCCAGCCCATCAAGGTCCCTCTGAAGAGCAGCACAGCCCTGTTGTGTATCAGCCGCTTCTCCCAGTTTTGTATCATCAGCAAACTTGCTGTGGGTGTATTTGGTCTCATCACTCAAGTCATTAATGAAGATGTTAAACAGCTGGACTTGCTGGACTTGGTGCCACTGATCACAACCCGCTGAGCCTGGCTGCTCAGCCAGCCACCTCACTGACCAGTGTTGCCCACATCACGTGCACTTCATAAGCACTACTTGCCACTGCCACCCTCCACTCAGTGCAGGATATTTTGGGTGGCTCAGCTGAATGGAATATGCCCGTTCCACCTCTGAAGCTCACTGTGCCCATTCCTGCTCCCTCTAAGGTTTGCTGTACCCATTTTGTTCTTTACTTCTGTACTTCTGAACTGTTTGGTCCTAAGCAGTAGCTCTGCAGTGGTGATAGGTGCAGAGAGGCATAGAGCATGAGAGATCGTGCTCAGAGATTTCAGATAAGACTCTCAGCTAGCATAAATTGCCATAGCTTGTTTCGTTSACTGCCCAGGCTGAGGATCGTGCCCTGCGTATCTTCGTCAGGTGTAGTCTTACCAGATGCTAGTAAGAGGGACAARTAACCACTTTTAAAAAAGAAAATGCTCAGCTCTAACTGCAGTGAAGCAGTGTTTGTTCAGCTCCTGGCATACCTTTCTGAAAGCAGCAAGTGTCCTGCTAGCACTTCCTCTCCTATGGGAGCACGGACACTGGTAGACCAGTAGACTCCATGGTCTCCTACTAAAGATGTTKTCTTTTAATGTGATCTTATTGATTCTTTCTTATTGGCAGTTTAATTGGCTAGAATTTTTAGGAAAATGGAACGGTGGACTGGAAAGTTTAAGACTAATCTTTTCCATCTTTGTTGCCTAAAAATTAGGCTCTAAAATTTATAATTTGATACAGATTTTCAAAAGGAAAGGAGCCTTCAGAAGAAACATTGGCATATCTGATGTTCTTCTCTGTAAATGCCCAGTTGTGGAAACTGACTTTAAGCAGTCCTACTCTGGAAAGCTTGGCTGAAGAGTGTTAATTTTCCTGTTGAGCTATCTTTCTTTAAATATATTGTGCTCTTCTATATATAAAAGCAAGTGATAGTCCTAGGTGGAGAATTATACTGAAATCCTTTGATCTTTCTTTTTGGATAGTCAAGGACAGTACTGCAGGACTATATATCTGTAATAACAATATTGGTAATGTTCATAAAAGAAAAACAAAGATAATTCTAAAAATAAAACCAAGAGCAATTCATATTCCCCAAAATAATAAATTTTCCTATTTAAACTCTTGAATACATTGGGATGATATTCTCTTGTTACTCTGTGTACCAAAGATCATTCTAGTCAACAGAAAATTGGGAGGTTTCCCTACTTATTAGGAAGGAGTTTCCTAAGTATTTTCACAAATAAAGAAGAGCTACCGCTTACTTCTGCTGACTCCCGGTATGGTGTAGCATTGTACACACGAGGTACCACGGGACTTGGTAATGTGCGGTAGCAATCAGCCCATACCAGCTTGGTCAAAGAGGGAAGTGATTCTCCAGCTTGTTGGCCTTTGGTGTATGAGGTTGGAATGACCAATGAATGAATGGGGATGTATGACCCTTGATTCCTCTTTATCTGCAAAGAAAACATAGAATTTTTTTTCGATGTCTTGTCTGGTGGTATAAAAACTTAGACCTTAGCAGTGTAAGAAATTTTCTTCTATAAAACCACTTTAGAACAGAAGTATTTTAAAAGAAACAAACTGAATTAGAAATAGTAAATAAATACAAAAGTATTCCTGTTGTCCTTATATTGACTGGCACCCTATTTTGAATTATGTAACATAAATAAAGGGATTGTTATTTGATTTTCATAATCTCATTGTATCTCTGGAGATAAAAATACTCATGTAAAATAAAAATTTCTTATTTTCTAGGTAATCTTCCATTTTAATTATCTGTATGTGATGATTTTATAGCTTAATGTAAAACTATTGATTCATGGAAGTAATCCTGTGTTCATGCATTATACAGAAGCAATGTTTCCTATTGCTCGTATTGTTGGGGGCTGGCGTATCACATTTATAAAAATCTTATTKTTAGAATTGCTTGTTTCAACCACCAGAAGCTTAACTGTTCCRGTTAAAACCCTGGTGCACTGATCCTCATGCAGTGATGATGTAACTGATATGGTGAGGGGCCAGTTAAAAACTACTGATGTCCCTGAAGCATAAATGCAAGAGATACTATTTATTAGGAATGCATGAATTCATTACAAGTCAGGTGCTCCTAAAAAAGTTGTGTTGCAAGAACACGATCCAATCTAACATGGACATTARATGATATTTAGCACTTCTGGTTTAGCACTTCTCCATTGGTGAAGGAAAGGTGGCAGCTGCTTTCCTGGTGTGTGTGTGAGAATCCCCATGGCTAAGGGTGCCCAGGACAGATCTCGCCCTGCAGCTTCCCATCATTTCTCCCCTTCCTGCTCAGCACATGGCCACGCTGAAAAGCATGAGGTGACGGGCTAGCACTTCCTTCCCATGAGCTACTGTGGGTGGCTGAAGCTCAGCGAGTCCTGAGGCATCTCCAAGTCCCACAGGCTCAGACTGAGGAACCGGAGATCATAAGTGTAATTTCCACTTTTCCCCATACATTAACAAAGGATCTAGTCCAGCAGTATGAAAATTAACATAACTGTGTTTAGTCTAAAGGTTTCCATATTGCTGCATTCACTCATCAAGCAGTCTAAGGTTGACTCACAAGTTTTAACGGTGTGTGTGTAATCGATCTGTATATATTTACATAATTATTGAATTATCAGAAATATTAAGAGAATTGTCATGCATTATGTTAAAAAACTGATACCTTCATAGGCTATGAGTGTTTTTGTTTATACTTTTCAGATATTACAAAAGGTTGTGTGATCATTCAGAAATAACATTGACACCATTAGCAGTCTCAGTCTCCCTTTTCTACACAGCACTCCCTCAAAAAGAAAAACCTCACTCATAGTTTCCCAAAATCTGAAAAGGGAAAAGAGTTGAGGTAGCTCATCAAAATCAAAAATTTTTATACAGGTTATTCTTTTTTATGAAGCTCTGACAATCTGGACTGCCTCCTAACTCTACAGTACATTTTCAGGCAGTGAGCCTTGGTAAGTTCATTAACTTGCAAACAGAAGTAGTTGCAAACAAGGCAATTTTACTGTTGTCTGTTTGCATTCTGGAAAAGATAGTGATGGCATAAGGGAATGGGAACTCTGGGTCTGCAGGATAGATTCTAGATATTGCAGTAATTGGACTGTAATCAAGGTTTAAATGATTATAGTTTCTATTTGTATTCTGCTATCTTCTTCCACAGACATGAATGCAGTAGGCAGATGTTCATTTAGATTTCTGCAGAGTGGTTTAAAACATCCTATTGCCTGTTAATGGTGGGATGGGTGTATATTACTTTTCGAGATGCAGGACTTACTGAGCTCCATTTGTGAGCATTCTGCAAGGATATTATTTTCTGTTATACTCCCAGTTTGGGCTGGGGAGCTCATCTGGTTTGCGTTATACCAAGGAATCTGAACGCAGCTTGAGCCCACCCTTCTGAATGTATCTTGGAGCTATTTTTATAACTATGTTTATTTTGGATATGTAAGATATTCCTACTTAATAGGAAGTACACATATTAGAGTAAAGAGTGTATTAATTTTGGCAGAGAGCGTGCCTGCTGTGTCTGATATCAACTTGAAATGCAGTGTTCCTCTTATTTAGCTGTTTGTCCAAACATTTCTGGAGCTGGCGCGTTTRCTATTGCATACCATAGCATTACAGTGCTTGTTCAGTGAGAGCATTCTGGCAGGCGATATTTGTGAAGGAGATTTTGCCCCAATGGCTCAAATTTTAAGTGGTTGAAGGCAGCTAACATTATGGCCCATCATTAGTCCTGTGTTATCACAAAGGACATTGCAAAGTCCTATCTGCTTTTTCAGCAGTAGGGAGTGAGAGATTGGGGCTTCGAGAGGTGTGTTCAACGAAAGCAAATCACTCCAGTTACTGTTATTCTCAGATTTCTATAAAAGATTAGAAAAGATTATCTGAGTCTGCTACAAATAGCCCTAGCATTAGTTCACAGGTTTGGATTTTCTCGTACTAGTGATTCAGATACTTCTGCTCACTGTAGTGAATCATCTGTCTCAGAGGCAGGGATGTTTTCTACCAACCACACCAAGGCTCTGTCAGTGATAGGATTAATTGCTCCTCTAAAGTATAACAAATCCTACGGAAAGCAAGAACACTTTCACCAGGAACACTTGGTCCATGATGAAAGTGGAAATGGTTTTCCGGATGGAGGAGATAAGAAATTGAGTGATGCTTATTTCAAAMACTTTTATCTTAAACTGTTGACCCCCTTTTAAGTAGTTCTGAATTTCTGTCAGCTCAGTAAAAGCCCAGGACTTTCATCTACCTATTTAGGATAATACTATGTGYGAGATTATTCTACAGTTAAGAAGTTTTGGAGAGATTTATTCCCTGTGTTTGTCCTGCTGCATGAACCATACCTATCCTAGGAGCTGATTGCAGTATTTATCAAAGCTATGGAGCCACCATTTGAACCATCTGTAGGTAGTGGTCCTACCATCTGTCGCTGAAGACTGCGTTCCAGAGAGAGAGACAGTATGCACAGACTGGTCATGCAAAGCTGGTAGGGTATGGTCTCTGATGTGTGCTTTATCCTTGTAGGATGCATAGGTTGTAGTGTTTTGCTAAAACATTTAATAAAAGAGGCTTCTGAATTCCTCAGTAGCCAATACTYATCCTCCTCCATGTGTGTGCATTTTGCTTTCTACTGAACTCCTCTGCTGAGRGAGCTGAACTATGTTACCTAATCGTTAAAAGCTGTAAACAGTGTTCAAAAATGGACAAAACCAGTCTGCAAAATACTTCAAACTAGTATGGAGCATTTGAAGATAATGGTAAGGGCCACACAAAACAAGGTGTCTTTGGGTGCAAGCATTGTCATTTTCTGTATATTGCTATGGATTGGCAAGGTTTACAGTAGCAGCAGATGTTCAAGGCAGCATGATACAGACTGTGTAACTTTTGTGTTATGATTGTCCTAGCCAATATCCTTGCATTGTAAGAGCAGAASTGACTTTAAAAAGTTTCAATAGGACACTTAACAGCATGTTTCAGAAATGCTTTTGCTACAGGTCTTGCTACCAAGAGCAGCATTTAAAACGTACATGGTATCGCTATTTGTAATTAATGACCAACTAGTTAGCAGTCACCTAATTTGTGATTAGCGATAGTGATTTGTGATTAGCCCCTAAATCTGAAGTATAGCTTGTGAGAGCAGTTCCTGCACTGTCTTCAGACCATATTTCACATCAAATTTGGGGCTGCGTGACGACCTAGACAATACTGAGTAAGAGTGACCAGTTACCTACTAATGAAATTATGGAACTTCAGGACAACAAATTTTCATTACTTCATAATTCCCTTTTTTTCACAAGCTTCTTGGCAATCCTTGTCATAGTGTAGCGTACTGGGAAATCACGGGGCCATGAACCCTTCTGCTACCTTTTCCAACCTGGGCTAAAGCGCAAACAGACGCACGCTGGTAACCAGAGGGTTCAAACTCAGCGGCCGAATTCACGTATTGCCCAGGCCAGCAGCTCATCTGCGCAAGCAGGAGGCCTGAGCTGCCATGTTCATTTTTGACTGGCACAGTGTTGGCAACCTGTCAGAAGCAGATATGAAAGACAAGTCACTGAATTGGGGGGAGGGGGGGYTGTAGTACTTCCCCCCTGCCAAAGCACAAGGAAAAACTTGTACAGATGACAGAACCCTAAAAAGAGATACTGAATCAGCAAAAGATGATACTGTGCACTGCTGTGTTAAAAAGGAAAGGAACTGATTTAGCATAAGCAAATGGACTTTTGAAAAGCTCTGTAATAGCTGCTCCTATTCTAATACAGATCAGATGTAGCATTAAGAGCCTGTCATGCCTTATATATGTAACCTCTGTGTGCATATATATGCATTAATAAAATATGCCAAGAAATGCACAGCAGGAGCGTTACATTGTCAGGAGAGGGTAATGCATGTTTGATCTAGAACTAGCTCCTGAAGATACTTATAAAATGCGGAGGAACAAATGTTTTTTTAAATATTGATTTTCACTGCATTTGAGTGGATTATTCTTTGCTCTTTAAGGATGTACTCTCAATGTGAAACCAAGGGAATACATACACACACACACACACATATATTCCTTTTTTTTTTTTTTTTTTTTTTGCAGTGTAGCAGCGACTTGCTCAGTTGCTAGGTAACAAGGTATTGCCTTATTTGCAAGAGCAGTAGCTGAGCTGATAGTAGAGACCATGATTTATACAAAATGTATTAATATATACTGTAGCAATAATAATGATTATTGAAATTGCTTATTTTTATGTACTCCATACCATAGAAAAAATATAATCAGTTCATTAGAATATTCCCTTCTGTTGTGTGTAGAAAAACTGCTTAATTACTATGTCCAGTTATTTAGTGAAGCAKCTGAATTTGTACTGTTTATTTGGTAGTCTTAAAATAGGTTCTTTAAAAAACAAAATATAAAATAAAATGATAAAGTAATGGGGAATTATGAGGAAAAGTTATTTCCCTAAATTGTCCATTCATAGGCTTTTTTTTTTCTTTCTTTTTTTTTTTTGGCCTTTCACAGGCAGGCTCGCTTTTCCAACAGCAATACATTTTCCTCCAGGGATCAAGACCAAACCTGTCAGTCATCAGGGCAGAATTTGGCTTGTTCCCAGTGGCAGGCTGCCATCGCAGTTCTGCCTCCAAAAAGACCAGCAGGTGACCTGCAGGCCATTCTACCTCCTCCTTTTTCACACAAGTCTGAAGGCACATAGTTGCCTTCAGGGTAAATAGGGTAAATGCTAATACCACCTGCTTCCACTTCGGACGCAGCGACCGGCTGGGTGGTGCTGGATGCCTTATCATCCACGGGCAATAACATCTCYACAGTTTGTTTTGTCCAGCTTTGCTGTTGTCTAGAAAATACCTTGGGATGGTGGAGAGGGAGGCATATACGGTGCTAGTGGCTTCTCTATCACGTGAGTGCTCCTCATAGTTTTCTCACAGTCCAGCCAGGTAACACCTTCAGCCTGGTCTTCAGACCCTCAGTGTGTTACATGAGATGTGGTAACCCAGTCTCACTGCCCTCCATGGGTGGAGGAAGACTATGCTTGAGTGCATGGAGTGGGATTTCTGTGGTCACATTAAAGAACAGATGTGCTTTCCAAATGCTGGAAGCCATACTGATTTACAGAAACAAATCGTCTTTGCCATTAGCCAAATACAGAAAAATTCAGTGCATGTAGAATAACTGAACATGTTTTTGTATGCTTTAAGTCAGTCTTGCCTAAATTTTTGATAAATCTTTTTTCCTCATAAGGAACTGAAGTTTAATAATGCTTCACRTGTATATTCCTCCTATGTTTAGAGCAAAAGCTGATCAGTCTCTAAYAGCTGCAAATCTTTTTAACCCACAAGCTCACCTGTTGGACTCTAAACTTGGTTTCTAGACATTCACATGGAGCTCCAGCAAGCTACAGTTCACCTTTTTGTACCATTTGTCCACTGTCTAACTAAAGGGTTACTCCTTATGATGATTTTCTCATCCTGTTGGGTTTTCCTTTCAAAACACTATTATCTGTAGTCCTGATTCTTCAGGGTTTCTTTTTACAAAGCAAGATCCTGGTTTATTTAAACAATTAAAGCAGTGCTTGCCAGTCTGTGATGGAAAGCTGGATTAGTTTACAAGGCACATCTGACGGGCAGAAAAAAACGAGGCAGTGTAGATGGCAAAGTTGATCTTGGATGCGCCTCAACACCTGTGCAAACAGACATTTCCAGCTGTGGGTGAAGCATTACACTGCTACTTGAAAACCAGCTGTTATTTCTAGCCTTTATATAATATCCTACGTGACATTTTGCATTAGAYCTCTAATGACTTCTACCACAGTCATTCACATAATCAGTTCATAAGTAAATAGCTGCAGGCTTGGGCAGTATCTTAACAACTAGAGTATTCCTGATCTGATGGCTTTCATTTCAGCAAAAGAAATGGATAGATTCAGCAAAAGAAAGGGATGGATAGAAAAGGAGCTAAAACACTACTTTCGCAGTATTTGGCTTGCTGAAAAGTTGCAGAAAAGAGTGAAGAGCCAAAGCACAAGAGAGCTAAATAGAATAAAAGTTAGAAAGCTATATTTATACCTATAAATTTAGAAGATTAAAAGAAATAAAAGGAAAACAGAAAGGATGGATGCAGGAAAATGGGTGATAAAAAAGAGCAGCGATTATGCTYCAGCATGAGTCAAAAGGACACATGAGAATGGGACTCTTCCATGAATCATCCAGATGAAGGTATTTGGAGCCATCATAGGATAAGGTCTTTCAGAATATAAAGTGCTTTCTATTTTCTTTTGTCTTGAAGTCAGATGAAGTAATTTTTTTAAGTTTTCATATGCTTTAAAGTGAAACTGTTCACTAAGTGTACAGAGTCAGTCATACCAGTCTGCTTGTCTTCACCATCACTCCAAAAGTTTCACATCTTACGGCAGAGGATGGCAGGGTGGCTGCAGCATCTGAAAATTTTTCTGCTCTGTCCTTATATCTTTATCATCTTATAAGAGCATTTTAACCTGTACCATTGGACTCCCTTAATTCCTCAGATTTAGGAAGCTTTGTGTAAATCACTTCTGAAGTTTCACTGCTGTTTAAAATTCCCYGGTCGTAATAGTGAGCCCTTCTGAAAAAAAGGAGACATTTGCCTGCCTGATGTTTTCCTTACTTAAACACTTTGGTTGACTGGTTCAGAACCCATTTGGGGATCTTCCCTGAACAGAAGATTATCTGTACAGTTAGTTTGATAAAAACGCTCTCCCAACAAAGACCTGAATTGTTTCTAGTTCTGAATCACTTTATATGACTATATTAGTGGGATATGAACCTAGGAATCAATCTGCTAGTTGCTTATCCTAAGCAGCGGACCTCTCCTCCCAGTCTCAGGCAAAGGAGTCCAGTGTAGAAATGCACATGCTCAGGTAAGATAAACTATTAAAGATCATTGCTTAATTAATCACTATTCTGCATGAGGGTAGGGTATTGACCRATAAAAGGTATAGATCTAACTCTGTTCTTGAATGTGCAGCCTAGGTTTGTTTCASTGACTTGTATTTAAGTCTATTAACGTAGAGAACGTAGTCTAAATTTGGGGTGCTTTGTAGCAAAAGAGTTGTGTGTCACGTTCCTTTTATTTTTTGAGGTGAAAGATTAAATAACTGCATTTGAGAGTATGTAAGAGGCAAGATCTGTGGTTCTTGCCTTGAGCTATAATTATTATTAAAAGATATGTATTTCAGTGTTTTTGATCACTGGTTTACTCCATTAATGTTTTCTTTTAGGGCATGCTTTTTTAGCCTAAGGAAATAAGGTTTTTAAAATTGCACTTTGAGTATTTTGAACTTTTGAACTGATTGGACATTTAAGCTAGAAGAATGGTTGATTTCAAAAGTATTAAGTTCCTTTATGTTTCATGATCATGGATAGGAGGGTAGAGCGGGACACTTTTAATATCCTCCTTGTGGCAGGGATATTGTGCCTTGCAGTGACGGGGTGGAAAAAGCTGGAGGTAAGCAGCAGTGGATCCACAGTGGAAAGCTGAAGTTATTACAAAAGTAGAGGAAGCTGGAGATAATATGGAGGAGAAAGAGGAGCAGAGGAAGGAGGAGCTGTAGTTTGGGACAGGGGAAGGATGGTGGAGACATACAGTGCAAATCCGTAGGGAGCTGCATCGTTACTTATGCTTCTGATAGAACATGTTAATCACCAGATGATTCTTTAAAATAAGTCACTGTGGGATGAGTGATACKCTTGCCTAAGTAAAAGCACTAGCTCAGTTGTGTATAGTTTCTCCTACCACATTCCTCGCTGCACTAAGTGCCTTGCAGCAGTGCAACATGACTAATAAGGGTCACATGCTTCTGGCACTCTCATCTTCCTCCCCCGGGGAAAAATGAATGAATGCAGCAGAACATCTGGATATAGCAGAGTGTTACAGTCTGTGGAAGAAGGTTCCTCAGCGTACATGTTGCTGAGGGTGTAGTGAGCAGGGAAAGCAAAGCCAGATAAATATGCCTTCCACCCGAAGTGGAAGCTGGCGGAGGGGCATGATAGGCAGGCTTAAACGACTTCTGCTCTCTTATCTCCTTTTAATCAAATATTTTACAAGGTCTGATGTTTGATAAATCTTGATGGGGCGAAAAGTACATACTTTTATAAACTTACTTTTTTTACATTTGTGATCAATAAATGTGATGTCATTTAGGTAATCGTAATCACTTTTTGCTTAAAGTATTGGTCCATGAGAGAGTTATGATTTTCATAAGTATCATGGTTAGTTTATGAGAACAAAGAGCGACACAAGAAAGCAACATGGAAAAACTSTTTTTGAGATTGCGGAGAGCGAAGGCTGTGGACCTCGTCTTACAGTACCGGGCCAGACTGCACACAGGGTTGACATTTTTTATGGATCTTATTTATTTATACCATCCTGATTCTGGGGATGTAACATGTAAGGCAAAGATGATTTTGTGAATAAAGCATAGCATTAAGATTTAGGAGATATGACTTTCATTTCTGCCAATGTCCCAAGTTTTATCTGTAGTCATAAGCAAGCCAGTTACTCCACATGTACTTAGTTTTTCAATTTGTTAAAAYAAAAAAGAAAAAGGAAAACAGGAAAGAGAAAATAAGTTAAAATTTTCTTGCTCTTATTCACCTATAGAAACATACACCTATATTGTTCAATGACTCTACAGCCACATTCAGCAGTGTAAAATAAAGTGACCACATTGCAGCAGAGGAAGTTGACTCTATGCAGAATTAAAATCAAGGCATTAAAAAATAGGTTTATAATCTGATGTTATACCATGGTAAGACTCACTAGAGTATAATAAAGCTCGATCATATGCAATGTAGTATAGTGGATTGAATTTCCTAATTGCTAATAATAAGTAATCCTTCTGTCTCCAGGGTATATAGAAGGTTGAAAGGCAGCCAAACCACGGCGTTTTCATTGTGTCAGTCTCCTTGGCAGTTCTCTGTGGAAGCACACTGACAGGGAAGGAGGGAGGGAGACTGGGAAAAGCCTGTGGGTGTGTATGGTGTTGCTGTCAGGTTCGTAACCTACAGGTCCACTGAAAAGCGGGTGCACAGTGGCACATGTTGCATTTCCTCCTGTGACACTCCAGCATGGTATTCTTTTAACTCAGGGGAATAAGCTTTTCCCTGCTCTCTCCCTCTTAATTTCATTTGTAGGCTCCTTTCACGGGAGTGTATTCTTACTCTTAATGCTCCTACGTAATTTTCATAAATACTAGATGTATAGAAAAGCAATGAGAGGAGAATAGACCCCTAAGCTTGGACTGCATTTTCACTGAGCTAAATTCCTGTTTTACCATAAGCTCTCACTGTACAAAAACTGTGCTGCTGCTCTAAGATAAAATGTGTAGGTTTGGATTTCATTTTTCTAAGAAGCTGGATAATAGGCATAGAAGTGATGCATACAGCAGCATATCAGAGTGGTTCTGTGTTATATTACAGTATTTGAAAGTAAAGCCAAAAGAGCAAGACTTTTACTCTTCTTCGCTTTTCTTTAATCATTTTTTAGCATGCTGTGAAATAAAACATATTGTATCATATAATTTTCTTCTTAAATCACMTTGCTCAACCCCATTTTTATTTATCTAGTAAAGCAGGAAGCCACATCTGAGTGCATGTACTTTGGAGCTGGAGAGCCCGAGGATCAAACTCATTTGATGTTCAGTTTACATCCTTTTTTTCATTTCTTTTTGCTGGGCTCTGTCTTCCCTTGTACTTTTCGTAGAGTGGTAAAAATCCTGGATGCCTCAGACACAAGGACAAACAAAATGGGATACGTCCAGTTCTCTTCCTCCCCACCTGTTGGCATGGCTCTTCTCAAGACTTGGCCTACCTTATCTCCTTGTAGTCTCCTGCTTGAGTAAAACACAGGTGTTCATAAAGCAGGCTATAAAGGTAGAGAGTTTACAATATAGATTCAAGATTGAATTTTAGTAGAAGTTGGTAGCATCATCGTCTTACCCTACTGTGTCACTAATGTCGTGGATGAGGTGAGTTAAACTGCAGCTGTTGCTGGCCACCAACACCAGCAGCCCGGGAGAGACCCTGAAGGGTCAGCAGGGAGGAGATGTGTCAGGGCTGTGGGTTGTCCTCGTCTTGTCTCAGATCCGTCTCTGTCATACGCACCCAGTCAGTGGGATGGGAGAAGAGAAGTAGCACTAACAGTAGTATCCTTTACACTTGAGCCTCGACAGAAGCCTTTAAGGAGCGCAGCCAGGGAGAAATATTTTATCTTTCAGTTTCACATGCCATTTTTGCTTCTAGTAGCTTGATTACACTTGGGTCATGTCCAAGCTTTTCTCTGCATCCCTGAAAGATTCTAAATTCCTTCTTCCCAAGTGAAAGTTAGAGCACTTTCACGACCCAGTGGTGTGAAAAGCTGGGCATTTACTGCAAGGARACAAAGTGCCATATTCATTTTGTCTTAGTGACCACAATGTAAAGATTGTCAATTTTGGAAATAAAAGCATTCTCCTGACTACAGTATACAAGTTGGCTGCAAGTCTAACTTGGTGTCTGCAAGGCTTGCTTTCTAGCTTTTCCATTACAATAAGGATTCTGCAGGCAGTATTTGCAGTGGGGCTGCTCAAGCTTGTGGCAGATTGTGGCTGCCTGTAGAATTGGAAAATTCATCTGTCCTTTAATTAGCAATTTTAAAAATGGTGAAAAGCTAGTCAACCTCAGGGCTTTTAATATCATAGGAAAAAAATGATGTGGGGGTTTTGCCTTTTTCCTAGCTGATAATTTAAAGCTTTCTCTGCAGTCATGGGACTTGCACATTTTATTTCCCAATAAACACTGAGATTCAAAAGTTTGTGGCGCTGGGAGGAAGATGGACTTCTGTGAGACTTGGGATGAAATCACAAGATTGAGAAACAATACAAATAGGATCTACTTAATCTCAGCATAAATGTGCCATGTCTGAAATGGTAATGGAAATAAAAAGTAATCCTAGGGGTTTTTTTCTAGCTGTGAATATAAGCAGCTATGAGACTGAGTGTATTTTAAGATAGATCTGCTGAATAAAAAAATGTTATTTTTACACAGCCGGCTTTCATTCTACCATTTCATTTTAACTTCACCCCATCCTTTTCAGTTCTGCAATGCAGTGTAATCCCTATTTTATTGGAGTACAGCATGTCTAAGTGGGATGCTGGCTTCATTGCAGGCAATGGTATTTTGCCATCAACATCAAGAAAACCAGGATCTCACCCTTGTTAACAGTAAAAATTATCTGAAAAATAATCTTACAGAGGAATTAGATCTTTGTACCCAGGTAATTTATAAAGGTAGAGAAAATACTTTAAATGTTATTAAAGTCCTAATGTATGTATGTTTGATGTATTATTACTCTATGTTAAACTGATACTCAGTATACATTCTGAAATTAAAACAAAACAAGGCATATTTGAGCCTTTGGGAACAAGGGACCTTGGACCAAGAACATGTGCGTAAATCTAGCCCAAAGGTAATGTGCTCGCTAAGGACTGAACACAAACAATTTCAACGGGGAATGTAACTTGTGCAGTTCCAGATTTCCAGCACACTGGTACTTCTGGCAAACAGAAAGTTTTTCAGTGAGCTCTGCTGCCCTGGACAAGCACAGGGGTCCACAGGCAAAGGCAAAAAAATAAGCATTTTTATTCCGCTTGGAGGATTTTGTTGTTAATATTTAAGTTAATGAAATGGGTGACCTATTGAATTATTTTTCTAACCATTTATCCAACTCTAAAATGCATGAAAAATTCAATACTACTAACATAGCAAAAACGATTTAAATGTTGTGTGTTCACTGAGTGCATAATAAGCTGCAGTATATAGATAACTTTTCAGTTTGCTGCACAGAGATTTAGCTGTCCAACTTTGAGCTAAGTTAAAATAATGATGCACATTTTCCCATTTAATTTTAGATCCTATTTTTCAGTATATGGGTCAGCTCCTTAACTCAATGTTGCATTAGTCTTGTTGCAAGAAGCAGTTTTAGATCTATGATCAGATCTCCCACATTTTTATTTCTTTAAAATACTATCACATAAATTACTTTTTTATATCTAGAAATACAGAGATGTCCAAAGACAGCTATTGTCTTCTTGCAATATGCACAACAAAAGTTGTATCTCCTCTCTTAAACAAATTGTTTGTGCTGGTGGTATTTTATTGATAAATCTCTGATTTTTTTCTGAATCTTTCAGGAATTATAGTGCTTAAAAGACAGTTGGTTTCTTCTCATGTTATTCTCAGTTGTAAGGTTTAATAGGTTTTGCTATCTTTCACTTACCTGATACGTTCTCTACCATTTGGAGGAACATTTTGGCATGCTAGCCTGTGTCTGCATTTTTGTTTGGGAGGGAAGAAAACCTGCCTTGATTTTGAACTCAAAATAGACTATATGAGCTTCTTTAAGCAAATCTTAATGAGTAATTCCTTAGATGTACATCCTAGAAATATAATAGTAAGCTCTCACTTGGAGTTGTCTGATGCTAATCAAATCCAGGACTCCGGCTGTTTTTTCAGATGTGTTGTGGGTAGCTGTTCTCACTCCTCCTTTCTATTATGCCCATGTATGATAATTTATATCAAAATACACAACGTGTATATGCATGTGAACCCCATTTACACATTTTACATACTTCTCCAAGCTTTTGGATTCAACTCAATGAACCATGGCAATCGGAGCTTCATTATACGTTCCATTTTATGCCCTAAAACCTCATACGGGCAGGCAGTTCGGGAGGTCCGTCAACATGTATTTTTGGAAGATACTTCTGAGGGATTACAGCAGCCCAGGTCTTGTCCATGGAACTCTCTGTATCGGGGGGAAGGAGGGAATATGGAAAAACATGGAAATCCCATTTGCTCTCAATTTATATTTGCTGCAGGCTTTGTTAATACATCTTGTTACTACACACACAAAGCAGAAACGTGGTCGTAGTTACAAGCATGAGTGCCTGTCTTGGCACAAATAGAAGCTATATTCTGGGGACGTATCGCTTAACAGGAGGTATAAAGCAGTAATGTTGCTGGGTCAATACTACCTTCTTCCTTTCTCTGCTTTGAGAGGACATGCATGGCAAAGGACTTGGACTAGTTTAGGTTGTCGCCTTTTTGGTGTCTATTGAAAATTAATGCCACGTAGATCCTACAGTAGACACTCTTCATTGTGCTTGTCAATTGTTTCTCAGCTTTACACATATTTTAAATGAGATAGCTGGACTGGGCTGCTTTAGCATTTAAATGAAACCAAATTAGTATTCTGTCAGCAAGCAGAAGGGGGTTTTATACTAGAAAGGTGTAGGAGGGAGATGGATAATGACGGGTGAAACTTGCTGATACAAACACATGCCATGTTTTCTGAAAAATATGAAATTCTGAACCACTGAAGCTTGTACATTGTTAAGCTGGTCATGGGCTGATTTTAACATATAGGCCAGTTCTTGRGGGTCTTACAAAATTTATTAGTAAAATAATACAGTGTTAACCTACAGGAGTAAATTTAGATATTTTGTAATTGTTTTTTTGGCATCATGACACCATAATCCCTTTCAGTTTAGAAAGTAAGAAAACATCGTCTAATGGAGATTTCATAAGGTTTTTAGCGGCTAAAAAAAAAATCAGGCACGATTTTAAAAATACATAGCAGGAGCCTGTGTTCGCAAAGGCATTTATTTCTTTAAAGCACTATTGAGCAGCCACTCTGCAAAATGCTTCATATTRGTAAAATAAAATAAAATAAAAAATAAATAAAGATTTTTCTCTCCCTATTTCTCGCGKATCCCAGTAAAGAGCTAAAGGATCCCACGGTGCTTGGAAGTACCCTAARCCTGCACAGGTCGCAGCAAGGCGAGTTTTTTGCAGCGCACCTCGCAGCCCCGCTGGCACGGGAGATTCGCTGCGGAGGCTCCGAAAGAATAGAAATGTATGTGGGTGTTTGTTCTCTTCTGTTTCAACCGTTTCCTAGAGGTGCAAAATACGGATAGAAATTGCTGAGGAAGGAGGCAGCTGCTTTCCGCAAGCTGAAGCACTTGGGAAGTTAGCACGTAAGAGACGTATATGGTGGAAATTAAACATACATTCAAAATGTTTATCACACAGTTATTTCACTGCGGAAATGGGGAGCAAATGCCTTTAAATCAAACCTGATTTTATTACTGATCCAACAGTTTCCTTTCTATTTTTCCCTTTAGGCTTAAAAGCCTTAAGGCTTTGC
>NW_028186856.1:2809217-2887038 GCF_003343005.1 Rhea americana | reverse complement strand
TTTGCTCGTTCTTCTGTTGTCGTTTGTCCCTGGCACCTCTGTCTTGGTCAGGGGGACGAGGTGGCGATGTGGTTGCAAAGGTGGATTACACTGCTGAGCTGGGCGGGAGGCGGTGAAGAAATAAAGTGGATCCGGCGCAAAGCTAGAAGGTGGGAAGGAATTTGGGGTCTGCTGAGCTGAGAGCAAGATGTGAAGAGGGCGAGCAAGAAGGTTGACAGAGGAGAGAGAGAGACAGGGAATGATCGGAAGAGCAATTGGTAGGGAAAGAGTGTAGATCTCGCAGACAAAAAAAAAAAAAAAAAAAAAAAAAAAAGAAGGAAGAGAAAGGTTAAGAAAGGTATTCTGATTTATCACAAATGCCTTGTAGGTATAACCTATTGGTATTCTTCAAATAGTTACCCTTTAATTTTATTGTAAAATGTAAATCCTCTGTTAGCTATTTCCGATCTGATTGCTATAATGACCTATATTCAGGTCCTCCTGTTCTTCTTCTGTGTTACTCCATCTCTTTAAATTTCTGCTACTCGGTTTATCTATCAAAGCTTCCAAATTCCCATTCTTCCTTATCATTTCAGGAGCTCACGTTGGTTGTGTCTGCAGTTAGGAAGAGGATTAAAAAAAATTAACTTTTGCATTTTGCATCCAAGATAATAAGAACTTAATTCTAGCTTGTTCCTTCCCTCGGCATCTTGTCATCTTTCGGTTTCTGATTTGCACGCAGCGCATTGCTATTCGCACGCCTTCCGCTTTGCTCACTGACCGCCGCGCTGGAGGAATTTCAGATCTCTTCAGCCAAATCAGAGTTTTGCATTTGCCCGTAACTCAACGGCCAGCTTTAGTTTTTCTGCAGCCCTATCGGGCTTTGAAGGTGCACGGTGCTGGCTCCGAGCCGGGTGCAAGCCCGAGCGCTGCGCGATCGCCGGGCGGCTCCGGGCGCGCGGGGGCGGAAACGGGAACCTCAGAGCTCCCCGCTCGGCCGCCAAACTCCTCCACCCAGCAGCGTCGCGGCACCCCGGTTTTGAGCACTTGCTGAATTGCTTCTGGTAGACATTAATTCAGGAAAGATCGGCTGTACCCATTTCGGCCCAAATTAGTGCTAAAGCGCGGAATGACTTCCTGAAAATTCAGCAGCTGCCCCCAGCTGAGTAAGCCTGTTGTACATGAGGCAGCAATGTAATATAACATTTCAGAGAAAAATACTTTAACCTTTTCCTTAGGTGTTTTTCTTTCCTATTACTAAAGTTACACAATCGTTTACTTGCACTTTGGGGCAGATATTTGGTTTCCTTATTCTGTTGAGTATCTATGACAAATCTACTTGAGAAAATATGAGCACAGATCATAAATGGAAAATATTTTACAATTTAAAAGTTCATATTACAGCAGAAGCAAGTAAGAGTTTAAATCTCAGGGTTCTTAAAAAGAAGTAAAAGCCCCTAAAATTTGTGCATCCAAATAATCACAAATACTGGAAGAATTCAGAAAAACCCAATTAGATGTGTACATGAGTAATTGAGTTTCTAAAACTATACTTAATTAACAGTGACTGAATTTAGGCTCATTTATTCATTTGAAAAACCCCCAAATGCTATTTAATTCTGTAGTTCAACTCAGAAATATATTTTAAGTCTAAGTAAGTCATGTGAATATATCCCAAGTGGCTACATAGCAGAACACAGCAAATACGTTACACTGTCATCCAATTGTCCGTAATAAAGGGTTTTTTTTCTTGTTGCTTGTTATTCATATAAATTTCCTCTTCTGATTTATTAGTAATCATAGTTCATGTGGTGATTTGGTATAAAGTGATCATGACAGGGTTATACTGAGTTAATTTGATCTGTATTGTAGCACATGTTTGTGAAAAGATGATGTAGAAACTTACTTGGTTTCACAGTGATATTACTGATTAATATACCTAATATGATAAATTATTACATATAAATGAATATGCATATAAATTAATCTTTCTTCTTTCAAGTTTAAAATTTCAAGCCCTAGCAAAATTTAAGATCTGCAAATTTGTCCTAAGTAAAAGTGGATTTTTATGGCAATATTTCTAAAGTGAAGGCTGATTATTTAATATTGTGGTAGCATTTGTTAGATAGGATTAAAATAGAGTATGATCTGGGTAACTTTTTAAATGGGCTAAATCAATTATATAAGACTTAATTGAGGAAATGTGGAAGTGATTTACTTTGGACGTACAGTTCACATGAGAGAGTTACTGAGCAGCAGCACTGAGGGAGTGATCTGGGCGGGGGGAGTGGAGTTACTGCATATTAAACTGAACATCAGTCAACAACATAACACAGAAAAGGACACGGATATATGGATTTTGTGTATACAAACAAGAATGGCATGGATAAAACTTTATAGATTTCTGTTCCCTCTTATGAGCCCCTTTATGCTTCCACTGGGATAATGTGCATACATGCAGGATTCTTTATGTCCAGCTAAAACAAATATAGGAGAGAGCAATATTCTAGTTAAAAATGTTTTGCAAAATTGTATTTATGTTATGATAAATGACTTGCAAAAGAAAACAAAACTTTGACTTGTATTTATTTTTAAAGCAGAAAATATTATGTATGTGTTTATATTGCTTTTTAGATGGAAGGAAAGGGATTGGTTGGGGTGTTTCTGCTCATTTTGTACATTGGAAATCACAGTCATGTCTTGGCTGGGAAACTTCTGACCAGCTACCTAGTGTAATGAGCATGTTCCTTCTAGACAGAACAAGATTGAGGTCATATGTATCTTTCTGCCAACATGTAAGTGGATGTTATAAAGGAGATAATGATGAACTATTTTCATAAATCAGTGAGGACAGAAAAAGAGCTAGAGTAGAGAAAATTTAGGTTAAATATTCATAAACATAATTCAAGAATCAGAATGGTTAATCATTGAATCAAGGATATTTGCTAAACTACAATATTTAGAATTATTTAAAGGTATGACCAGGCAATGGGAAGGTTCTTGGCCATATTAAGAGTGGTTTGGGAATCATTATAGACATGATTCAGGGCCTTTGACTTCTTGCGGTGTCTCTGATCTGCAGTGAGCTGTATGCCCAGGTCTACTAAGTCAGTTTGGTTTCCTGCGGTCCAAAAATCTGCTCATGTACTGCTCTCTGCAAAATGATGACTGCTGATGTTACACCACTGATGTGAAAAGTGGGAAATGAACTACCTAGCACCATCTTTCCTTCCTTTGACTTTATTGTATGGACCAGGTGGGCCTATGGTAAAGAGCAAGAAAGGCCAAGCCTGACCCGTGGAGATTAGGTTTATCTTCTTTTTGAAGATTCCTTTGAAGAGAACTTTTTCCTGTTTTCATGAACTTCTGAAAAGAATGAAAAAAAAGTAGAGAGAGAGCAGAAGTGAAGAAAACATGCTACATTACCATGCGTTAATAGCCCTCTGCAGCCCTTCTGCAAAGAGATGCAGAGAAAATTCAGCTAGAATTTAGAGCAATACAGACTTTCCCATGATAATCCTACCACTGGTGGGTTTTGTCAGAATACCTCATCAATAATGTATCTGCCAAAACTGTGGAATTCAAAAAGATACCCCCCAGATAATCCTTTTAATTTAAAAAATAACTTTAAGGAAAACAAGCTTTTTGTTGTTAAGAAGAAGTTAAGCTTCTCTTTTTTTTAGCTATAGTGCAAAATCAGACTCCTGTTTGGAGAGCCAATTCAGTATAGTTTGTCCACTTGCTTTGTCTGATTTGGTTACATACAGAAATGTTTTCTTGCTTAAGCCAGACTAATACTGAATGCTTAATGATGGAATCTGCATAAGAAGATGTGTATGATCTGAACAGCCTTACGACTTCAGTTTATCTCAAATCGCGTAGACAATCGTCTTTTATGTTGCAAAGAGTCAGGTTGCTCGAAGCCACAAACGAAGAACTTGCTCGAGCAGTTGATGGATGAGGATTCTTGCCATTTTGTTTGTATCCTTTCGTAACCCCAGTTTTTGATGGTGTTCCTTCCTGCTCTTACCTCAAGGCATAAAAGAAAGAGATATTTTGAGAAATGCTTTGCTGTCCCCTTGCTGCCCCCGGCGGAGTAAATCCAGCTGCCCTGCTGCTCTCATAGAGCCTGTTCTCTGCCACCCACCGAGCTTCCTCCTCGCAGATTAAGAGTCAAAGTACAGCATGATGCCAGCTCTGCCTGTGATGTTTGATTCCAGTTTGCCATGGTGGTCAATGCCTTTTTTTAAGATAGCAATAGTGTTGCTGCAGTTGTGATAATGTAAAGGGTATAAACGAAGCAAGGATCTGAGGGAGAGCTAATAGCTTTTTTTAAAGCCACATAATATATAGTTGGAAAAAAAGGCTCAGAGCCTGACAAGCCATGGCACAATCCAAACTGAATGTAGGTTAGATAAAATTGTTCTTAGTTTAAATTAATTATGTCAATCAATTAGGCTACTTGAAATACAATGGTAAATAGCTGCAGTGAAGGTGTGTTGGTAGCTTTTACATTTGTTGCTCCAGTGCAGACTTGTTTGTTCCTCTGGATTTTTACTTGAAGGATGAGACTGGTGAAACTGGAGAAGGGGTTGAAATCTAGCAAGGGGTGCTGATACAGTGTAATTCCACCCAAAATTGTCTTCCAGGATTTGTAGTAATTGCTTTAATGAGTTCATGCAAAGATTCCAAACCAGGATGCTGTACAACAACTAGGGAAGAAGGGTTAGCGGAGGATTTTTCTTTATTATACTAAAACTATGTACCATACTATAACCAATATATGTTAGTGTGTATACATACAGATGTACATATAGATGTATATCAGCAATAATTGAGGACCTTCTTTATATCATGTCTTATATAGAGGTGACTACTTCCTGTAAACTAATAAAATGGAGATTTTGAAAGAAGGACACATTCTGCTCAGAATAACACATGGTAGCCAGAAGAGTCAGTAGCTCCTAAAAAAGCACGTCACAAAACGGGACTTACTTCATCCGGTGCACCAAATGTTGTCAGAGAAAACTGCATGGCTGAGTCTGACAGCAGCTATGCGGCAGAATGAATCCACACTGATGACTGATAAAAGACAGAAACACTCAATTATGAGAAAAAAAAAAAAAAAAAGATTTTTCATTAAATGGCTACGCTGTCTCTGACAGGTTCATTTCAGTCCTCAAGGGGAAAATGATGAAAAACCTTTAACAGACAAACTGGAAAACTAAATCTAGTAACTACTAAATACTAAAAAGCAAAGGTTGATATAACATGGTTTCTGTTAAAGTATTGGCTTTAGGGCTCTTCACAGATGTTTTGATGCTAGGTGCCCTCTTTTTTCAGGTGGCCCAGTGTGAGAGAGATCGTGATTTCTCTATAATAGATGCATTTCATGCTGGGCTTAATGCTGCTAAAAGTACCGACTGCTGCCGGACAGGAAATTTCCACGCCTTCCTCTTTCCTCCGTCCTTGATCAGATTTTCCTGCGCCTTGTGCTCTTCTGGGGTCCAGTAAGGAGCCACGAAAGGAGCTGTCCCCACAGAAAGCTTTGGCCTTCCCACCTCCAGGGCACCGCCGTAGCTTTCGTGAAACTTAGAGGGCAGTTTTTCTGTGCTTCGGTATCGGTGTATTGCGGTGGTTTATGGCCTGATCGCTCTGCTATGGTTTCACCAGAGCAGCGTCCTGACCTTGCCAATGATGGCTCTTGCACCAAAAGTTACCAACGCTTCTCATGTTCTTGTCCTTGCAGTTCTTCTACTGCTTTTTCCTTAAAAATATGGGTAAACATTAATGCTAGCGGTAAGGCAGTGCACAATCGAGTTTGTAACTCGGGCATATTTAGTGCTCTAGGGGGTGAGAGTGAATAGTGAYGTCTACGTGTGTTTTGGATTGGTGCACGTGGTGGTTGCTCTGGGTGTATCTCCACAACACAAAGTGGCCTGAGTGCAAATCTCAGTTAGCCACTTTGCATCAGTTCTGCTTGAACTAGATATTCAAGGGTGGAGGAACTAGATATTTGAGGGTGGAGCCTATGCTGTYGATATGAATGCTTCACCATTCAGAAGAAGAATTTTACTAAATTGAAAATATTTTAATGCAATAACAACTAGGTGTTCAAGAATGCATCTGACAACTTGTAAACATTGTAGGGAATTGAATACATTTTAAAAACAACAGCATTTTTTCTGATACTTGGTCTAGATTCTCCTGTCCAGTATTTGGTTTGTCTATCTGTATAGCACACACCTGTCTTTTGCAGCAGTTGTGTATCAGCAATATTGAGGATACAAAAATATATAGAAGAGCCTGCATTAAATTCTGGTATTAGAAGGATAGCACCACCTTAAGTTTTTCATTATTTTTATTATCATTTTTACCGGTGTATATTTGCTTGATGTAGAAATACATAATCAATTTTGAATTCTAATATATTACTGTCTGTATAATTAACTGATATAATTTTGATGTTATAGACTTTACGTTCTTCTGACTGTGTTTGTTATAGCTGTGAACTAGAGTAATCTGCATTTTTATCTTAAACAGCAAACGGTTATTTGCTTCTTTTGATATGATGGAAACAGTGCTTGTCACTATGAGTTATTAGAGAACTTGAGCATGTAAAATACCTATCTATTTAAGATAAATGCCCCATTCTTTAAAAAGGCTAGAAATCTTTTTTTTTTTTTTTCCTTTTGTTTGGAATTAAATCTGTGATGAAATTGAATCAAGATCAGAAAAAGGATCTGTTCCACAGCTGTTAGAATTTTCTACAGAGATTTGTATTTTATCTCCTGGATCTCTTTACACTAGCCAGACTTCATCCTTATATACAGATTAGGTTCCTTTGCTGTTAATGGCATTTTTTTTAAAAAGATAAATAAGTGAAATTATGAAATGTGTTGTAGTACCAGTAACTTTAATTATGATTTATCTGCTGTGTAAGTAACCCTGCAAAATATAATAGAATAATATATTGGCCTTGCAATTGCTTTCTGGCAGTGCTAAGTGACTAACATGGAAGACCTGAAGGGCACTGGCCAAAAATAATATCCCTGGTCTCTGTGACCACACATTTTCCAAATCTGATTTGAAGTAGGAAGTATTGCCATTGTTATTTCAACATATAGGCAGAAACATAAGTTACTAGCGGAGTAAACGTCTAACAAGTCTATCATCTAGGACTGTATTTGGAAGTTTATTCCACCTTTCTAACTGCCTAATATTTTTTCCACATACAGTGGAATATGTGAAAATACAAGGAATATATATTTACTTTATGTATAGACCTGCTTAGTGCTTGCCATGGCTTAGGTATATCATATTTTTGGTGTTGTCACTTTGAAAAGATGAAATTAATCATTATTGTAATGCTCTTTGTGTATATAATAGACTTTTAGGATTGCTGCTTTACATTTTTGTGAGCCTCATATATAATAAAAAATTACTCATCTATAATGTTTGTGATTCCATCTGAGGCTTATAAAACCATTAAACTGAGTTATTTCTAAAAGGCCATGGATTTACCTTCATTTTTAATTAAAAATTTTGTTTTTAAAAGTGGTTCATCATGTAGCCTGAGACACATCCTCAGGAGATAAAGTGAATATCATTATTGGCCAGGTCTAATTTAATTGTATTTTCCTGACTTTTATTAATGAAATATTGAATTAGTATTTTTCAACTAAAATATTAAAGATTACCAGTTACAAGCACAAAATCACCATTATTATTTTATCTTTAATGGGACAAAAAGTATTAGCATCAGATATATTCCAACTCCCAATTCTCAAACTAGTGAAAATTTTTAAAATGCTTTAATGGCAGAGTGACTCGTCCAGGGAAGCTGGGGCAAAATTCAATGATGACAGTAGTACCAAACGCTATCCAGAGTGCTCTTACAAAAAATAATAACTCCTCGTGAGCCTGAAGCTGCCTTGGGATGGCAGGGACTTCAGAGCACTGTAGCACCACTGATCCCGTGGCGAGGTAATTTGCAGCAGTGCAGCTCAGATGAAAATGAGACCTCCCCCCATTCACAATTACTTTGAGAAGACTTTTACTCTTTTGCTTCTCCGTGGTTGCAGATCTGCAACTAAATTATATATTTTAGGGCAAAAAAAAAGCTGGTTCCTCATGCTCACCGTATAGAAACAGGACTTATTAAGCAACCATCTGTCTTTGTGAAATGCTGTCACCAAGACAACTGACATCTGTTTCCAGTTGGCTAATTAATTCAGGGGGATAATGACACATATTTCATATCATTTATAGTCCCTTACAAGTCTCTTCATATACATAAAAAATAATTGCTTCMACTGAAATTGTGCAAACCAGGGAAGTCTTGCATCTACCAGGACTGCACTAACTCTGATTCTGAAAGTGCTTTGGAGCCTCTTTTTTTCACGTGCCTGCACTTCACTGGGCATTCAGGGCTGTAAAAGAAGCTCCCTGCCCCATTAAAAATGGCAAGGGTGTGTGATAATTTTGGATAATGGCTTTAGGATTAGAAGGAATTAGTCAGCAGTTASGTTCAGCCTGAAAAAGGCAATAAAGTATCCCTATGCGAAAAATGCAACTGAAAGCCAAGGTAGCTTGGACTGGGTTTGTCTGTGTCTGGTACTGAGAAGCTACCAGGCACCACTGTTGCAGCCACATGGCATTTCTTCCGCTGCCCAAGAGGGGAAAGGGGGCAGGAGAGGTGCAGAATGTGTGTTTTTCCACAGCTCTTGGTCATTTTGAAGCTGGAACCAGCCCCACAGGGCTTTGAGCCTTTTTTGGAGGACAAGACTGACAAGATGATTCGGCAGATGAGGCATCTGCATCTGCAGCGTCCCACAACAAGCRTTAGCATGGGCGCTATCAGCTCTGCAGTTTAGTGACAGTAGTCACTTAAATGAAAGTTTAACAACTCAGATATATTTATCTTTCAAAATACACCATTATTATACCACGTAATGGAAATCTTGGTCAGCATGATTTTTTTTTTTTTTTTTTGGTGAACTTCTGATCAGAATTATATATGGTAACAAGCCTGGTTTGCTTCCTTTCCTCAGGCAGGGTAGCATTCTTCCTTTATTATTGTCTTTGCCAGACGCTGGTAGTGTGACCTGAATCCAGTATTCAGTGTCAAAGTTTATTAAAAAATAATAATAATAATAAATAAATAAATACAAAACCTCAATATAACTATTTTATCTAAAAATTGTAGTTTTGCATTTCTGATTAAATATGTAAAACTACATTGATCTGAGAGCTGTAGTAGCTCACAAGAGAGCTAAGGATTTAAGGAGCTAAGATTTTCCTGAAGTAACTGTCAATCTACCATAAAAGATGGGARTTATATGGATAAGATCTGTCAAAGTTTGCACCATGGTGTTGTCCACATTGAGGATTTATACAGTAAATGTGTTTAGAGTCATTTTCAAATTTTTAGTTAAACCAATCGTGATGGTTAGGTGATCAGGACTGGTTGTTCTGAGCTGGCTTCATGGGGATTCTTGGCACTATCATGTTTTAGGGGCTATCTTGTGGAGTGGTAATAATCAATGTATTCTTTATTCACCATTCCAGAATAGGCAGGAGTTTCTTCTAATATAATCAACACTAAAATGGTTAATAACATTGCATTTATCTAATGTTTTGGGTTGCTTATGTGTAGAAGGAAGATTGCACTTCATTGGTTCCTATTTACCTGGTTTTCTTCTTAGCCCTAAATGTTATAGTCCTTTCTTAATTAAATGAAGYTTAAATTCTGGAGCATCTGATCCTGCCACAAAAGAATTACTAGGGCTATTCTGATCTTTCTCTAGTTTTCCACTTTGTAGCCAGCTCCTAGCATCTGACAGTCACTGTGTGATTACTTAGTCCAGACTCCTTGCACTACTGTGGTACTAATTTTGCCCCACATRGTAACTTTTCAGATATTCTAAAATAAAAGGAATTGATATCTTGAACTGTAGTAATCATCATAACACCTATTAAAAATTTGAATAATTATAAAAATATAGTGTCAGAGCATATTATTCAATCAGAAGAAAAAATAGGCAGAAGGTTATTGCAGAAATAATGCTTAGTTTTAGATAGAATAACTTGTTCATTCCAGCATCTGCACAAATGTAGTCATCAGGGAGTTACTGGGCTACATGTGTTTGTTTTTTTAAAACATCTGTCAACCTAGTCAAAAAATCTAAATGTAAAATGTTACATTGGTTACATTTGTGGATTTCTTAAATTTCCTGGTGGAATTTCATTTTGTATACTAATCATTGGAGAATATGGAGATAAAAATAGGATTAAATCTGTGTGCATATGTCAGCTTTGGACAAATGACTTGCCCCGTTCTCCTTTAATTGTATTACGGTATAAGCAAGCAAGTTATCCTTGTTCAAGATACGATATGTGCTTGCTTTATTTTGCCTCAGGTATCATACTGCCAGTGAAGAAAGAGGCATATCATGTACATACTGCTTTTGTCCTGGTAATGAAATACAGGTTTTGCAGAGCCTTAAGCTACTCTAACAGTTTTATGACATGATCTAGCTGATTACTGCARCCCCATTGCAAAACTCCTTTCACTGCCTTGTATGAAGTAGGCTACAAGCCATTTGACCAAATGCTTTGGCCAAAAGCGYTTAGATGCATTGTATTATTGCCCCTATCATTCAGTGTTACTGTGTTCCACTATTACCTCAGGTAGAAAATGTTCATGGGGTGCTAACTGGCAGCCTAAATAAATGTAAGACTAATAGTTATTTGATATACAGCATCAAGCTGTTTCTAAGATACTGCCATAGGCAGCTTTACCATTGCACACCATTGACCTRTATTTCTGATATTTGACATTTTTGATTAAATACTGTCAAGGATAATCCATCACAGAACAAATTTTCAGAGTTTCAGGAAGTTTGTTAAACTCTCAGAGTTCAAATATGGAAGTGTTTCAGAAAATAATATTTTGTATTTGTAAGTTGACTAAGAAGTTTTCCAAGTAAGACAATTGCTAGAGAGTCWATTTTCAGAAGAATTCAAACTGTCTTCAGTTAACAGCACATGTAGTCCGGATGAGTAAATAGATCTGCCTGTTGGCTAAGGACCATATGTTTCTGTAGGATGCATCTTTAAATCCCTACCAATTCAGATTTGGAGTGACCACCATTTTTAGTGAAAGAACAAAATGTGAAATAAGCTTAGCAGTATTGATGGTGTTAAAGATCTGTATAGTTTCCCAATTATGCATAGTTTTTTAATAATATAACCATGTAGACCTGTCTCCTGATCTCTTAAGTGCTCAGTCCCACAAGACTTGTATCCTTTTCTCTCATGTTATTCAGTAGTTCTGTGTGGATTCCTTTCTCTGGGTTCTATATGGCTAAGAAGGCATTCAAAGCACTGAAGACCTCAAAAAGGTCCAAGAACTGTAGACTGGCTTAAAAATCCCTGGGTAAATGCTCTTGATGACAGGGAAGAGTTATGAAAGAAACTAGCTCACTGAAGTGCATTACCTGAATAATACTTAAAGCCGTTGTAGTTCATTCAGGTGTTACATATAGCTAAATTCTGAGATAAAACATCCACYCTTCTGCTTAACATTCAGTGTAAACTAAATGCATAACTAGGTGTCTCTTGCATGTCCCCAGCAGTCCAGCATGTGCTGGACTATCTCGGCTTGCCTAATACCTCTACAGATTTATACTAATATGAGAGAACAGGAGAGACTTGTGGGACTCTGCAGCTTGGCTGTGCTGTTGATGTGCAAGGTCCACAGCAACCCTGAGAGCTGCCTTTCAGAAGAAGGCCTTCATCTGTTTCATGTCACTGCCCGTCACTTTGTAGACGGAGGCCAACAGGATATTCCTGATGTTCAGCAGTATCAGCTAGTGCAGGGAAATTGAACAGT
This sequence comes from Rhea americana, assembly GCF_003343005.1. Taxonomy (NCBI): domain Eukaryota; kingdom Metazoa; phylum Chordata; class Aves; order Rheiformes; family Rheidae; genus Rhea; species Rhea americana. Next base: position 2,875,163 of record NW_028186856.1, on the reverse strand, counting down.
GTGAAGAGCGTTCACCTGCCGATGGGTGGCAGGAGCTCACTCACCGGCGTAAGGTGTGCAAGTTGCCATCCCGTGCCCTGAGATATCGGAGCTAAGAAATCGTATTGGGCRGTTGTTTCTTTTGTTTGCTTGTTTGTTGAATGGTAATTCTTAGTGGTATTGCTTAAACCAAGGTAGCTGATCACTTAAGGGGCAKCATCTTCGGGTTTTGGGGGGACTACTCCTCTGAGGTTGAATGAGAAATTCCTCTTAACTGAAGGATGTTGACACACAGCGATCCTAAATAGAGGGAGCTACTGTCTTCTGAGAACGAATGGAGACGAGTGGGGTATTTAAAACCGTATACAGGCTGGATGAGTTATGTGAGGATACTGCATTTTGCRAGTAAGTCAGAGCAGAGGCTTACTGCTGTACTTAAATGCTGCTTTACTCTTTGAAGCAATTGTAGCCACAGATTTGTTCTTTGCCACTAATGCACAAGTTTCCTACTTTCTCCTTCTACCCTGTCTGTTTTTGTGAAAGCAATGATACTTTTGGATGTGGTAGGAATATGAAGGGATATAAAGTTTGTAACAGTTGCTCAGCAGTGTTTCTGGAATTTGGACAGATGCAAGGTATTTGAACCAGCCCCCYGACAGTAATATTTATGCGCAAGCAAGATTTTTCGTCATACCTGGTAAAAGTAGTAGACTGCCAAGGCAAAATCTGGGGAATATATCTACCTTGTGTTTCTAATGTGCACATGAATCYACATGATAATGATAACTGTGCACGTAGTTCAGAGATTACCTGCGAAAGTCATGGTGAATATATTTAAAAGAAGGATATCTTTTATTCATTGTGCAGTTCTTTCTCTYCCTTCTCACGCCCTCGAACCATTAGCTGGCTGTTCCTCACTCTGTGATCCCTAATGTCAGCATCCTTCCCATCCTTCTGAATCTCTCTAATCCTCATCACTAACCTTTTGCCTGCATCTCTACATTTTCTTCTCTAGTCTCTCCCTTCCCTTGCTCCGGCTCTGCTGCTTTCTCTTCCAGTTTCATTTTCCTTTCCTCCCCCCTCATTTTTTGAGCTTATTTTTTGGTTTTCCATGTCTGTACCTGCTTTGTATTCCCTCGATTATACAGAATTCTTCCTCTGTTTGATCTCGCCTCTCACTTCCTCTGCTCTTTGTTTGCCTTGTGCTGCTCCGTTTTACCTGTGTAGTGGACTAACTTGTTAACAGGTTTAAAGAAAAGGCTCCACTCCGAAAGGATGATCATTTAATGAGTACAGTGTGTTCTTTTTAACCCGATATTTTTGTTCTTTTCTCAGGTCTTAAAAATTAGCTTGATCGGCCACCGGAAGCGCGTTCTGGCCTCCTTGGGAGACAGGCTCCACGAAGATCCTCCTCAGAAGCCACCTCGCTCAATAACCCTCAGGGTGAGTCCCCGCGGAAATTTGTTCGCATTTCTTGACAAGTCGGCCAGCATTTCGTAAGGATCACGCRAGAGGAACACCTGCATGGAGCAGGTCTCGGCTCCCCTTGAGGRTGTCTTCAGCTGACCTGCTCCTTCACAGCTCCCTTTGTAGTCAGTGGAGGCAGACTGACATTTTCCCGTTTTCCTTTCACATTTTCAAAACGCTTACTTTGCAGACACGTGCTTTGTGCTTTCTGTAAAGAGAGCCTCTTGAAACTGTTGAGATACAAATGCCATCAAGGTTTCTTATTATTATTTCTGTRTATCAAAAATTCCCTGTCATTTATATTTTTTCACTAATATTCTGGCTTCAGAGCCATTGTTGCAATTTCTCTGGGGGGTTTTCCACACTTTCCCAGTATTAATCTSCTCTCGTTACGCCAGCTTCACTTGGTTTCTCTGTCCCAACATTTGTGCTTCCTTGCTGCCTGTTATCCTTCCCGTGTTGTGGTCCGATGGCCCGCTCCTACTGTGTTCTCTCCAAGGGAGCTTATATTCATCAACACTTTCTATTTTCATAGTTTAGGTCAGATCTTTTGCTTTTGATTGGGTTTGATTTTTTCATGGGCTGCTTTTTGGACTGGAATCTCATTTGGGAGTAGATTTCCAAATCTCAGAGGTCACTCTGTGCTCCCAAGCTCTTATTTCCTAATGGAAAGAAAAATAGAGAAAGACAGAATGGGGGCTGTTTTTTATGACCTTATTTTTACATACACTTATGATTTCTGTGACCAATCTGTTTTCACCCTGCTTATGTGCAAATGCCACATAGTGCAAACATTTCCAAACATCTCAGATCCCCCCCAACAAAAGCAGTGTATTTGTAATGTCGTGTTGAAAAAAGTGTCACAAACCTATGACATCCTGCACTAAGGGACGTTGCACAAATGCATGGATATTTTTCTTGTATTTTATATTTAGATGTATTATGTGAACTGTCTCCTGGTGCATGGTAGGTGTTAAAATACTCCCAGGAAAGAGGAAAAATTTGTCAGCTTTTGAAAGTCGCACATTTTTGCTCAATGGTTTCAGTGCCTTGGACAGGGGAATTAGTTCCTCTTCAGCAGGTGGGAAAGTTTCTACAGCCTACTTTATTGGTTAGCATTGAATATTCTCAGCTAAYAGCGATGTCCTCCATCTGTAGTCAAAATGATAAAAAGTAGTCTGCCGCTCCACAGCTAGAACTACTGATGCTGGTGGCTGYGAGATGTTGTTCATCACTTCACACTGTTGGAGTTCTCACAGGGAATCCTAAAGGAAAAACATGGGTTTGGATTCAGGTTTCTTTTCCCAACAATTGGTAGCATGCCATTTTCACGCAAAACAAGGACAKAGTATTTATTCTGTAGTTTACAATATTTTTTAGTCTGAAAATGGATTTAAATATCTGCAGCTGCTAAAAGATACATTTATATGTAGTCGAAAAGATTTCTCCTTGTTTAAAGATTGTACCGTTAAGGTCCCAAGATCAGCCTAGGCACAGCTAACATTTCTTTTTTCTCCTACTATTTTTATATTAGCTTTCAAGTTATTTCAAAGGAAAAAATGGTTAAATATTGAGGAAGAGTAACAAATATAYGTATTGCCACCAACTATATTATTCCTTCAGTAGCTCTGTACTAAAAAAATATTATGATTTCAAAGTCGTATACTCAAAAGTTCGAAAATGCTGAATCAAGGCTGCCTATGCAGTCTTAACTTCCTTCCTTCTTTAAACCTAACTAACCGTAAGATGGTACCAAATACATGACAACAGCGTGCACAGGCATCCACATCTGATCTGCARATTTGTTACAAAAATGAGAAAGTGGATATAGAATGAGGAAGAGGAATGAAGGAAGGTTGAGGGAGAGTTTCATGATTAAAGGAATAGCTGGAGCTATGAAAAAACAGATTTATACCTACTTTTGCCACAAAGCCCTTGGATAATGCTTGGCAGGTTATTTAAGTAAATGCCTCACAAACAGTCACTAATTGTATGTTACAGACATTCTGCCTATTTGACTGGAGTCTGGAGTCTGATTTATGCAAGTGCTGAGCACACAGTGCTGCAAATGAGATCAGTAGAAGCTGAGTTTTGAATACGAGTACTTGGAAAAACAGGCAATAGGTACTGTAATTGGGCATCCAAAGTGACGGATACTTTTTAACCTTTCTCTGTGCCTCTCAGTTCTCTCGCTCTGAAGTGCTGATTATAAAACCCCAGAATTCACAGGGTGTTATGAAAATAAATTGATTAAAGTTTGTAAAGCACTTAAGTCCAAACACAAGCATTATCAAAGTAATGACATTAATCCTTCTATCTTCAGAGCAGGATTTGAAGAGTTTAGGGAAAAGGTTTGGGACCACAAATTGAGGTGAGAATAAAACACTGACTACCTGATAACTCATGATAACACAGTGCTGAATGTATGACARTATGCTGCACAGTTGAGGATCCATCTGTGCTGTGAAGGACTTCTTTGAGAAAATAGCATACGATCATACAGTTAAATATACAAATTAAATGTACTGTAATGCAGAGGCACCATAATTCTTTTGCTTTGTGACTTTGTAATTCTTGCCTGTATAGCCTTAGTAATAGTCTTCCAATGCAGCTTTTTGAGTGAATTTCTCCTTTTATGTAGTTTGAGGGGGGGAGGGGGAAAGAAAGAAAAAAAGAAAGAAAAAATTGATATAAGCTGGAATCTTTGTATCCATTGCACAATCACCTGTCACCTCAGTATGTAGATGGTTGTATTGGTACTAACAGCGGATGAATCACAACGAGTGTAAGAGAGAAGTCCTGTTGTGTACCTGGTTAGAAGGGCTGGMAGGAGTCATTAGAAAGGAAGTCATTTGGCTCCCCTATACTCAGGTTGTTGTCAGTGTGGAGGTGTGTTAGGCGCATGGAAGAAATGGAGATGCATTTTAGAGATCATGTCTCACCAAACCTTCTGAATGTGTGCAGACTACAGCTTTTCAGAAGCTTTTAACTGGGCCAAATGTAGGTGGATTTTCATGAAGGAGTATTCCTAAGAGGAAAGCACTCCTTACTTTGCCGTGGGGGATGTCAAGTACTTGTCTCAAATTGTAGGAAAGCTTGAGAATTGAAAAACAGAAAATTCTCTGTGGTTTAAAATGCGATATATATGTATCTATCTCTGATTTTAGTCGACCAACACGGAAAATACCAATCCGTTATTGTGACTGCAAAGCATAATGTCATGGACGCATGAGTATTTTAACATCAGATATTACTATCACTCGAATACATACAGAGACTTGCAACTTTTCTTTCCATTTGGAAGAGATTACAGCTCTCTCATTTCTTCTGCTATTTCTTGTTTCTCAGTAGTATGGGGTAAAGCACCTTGATGCTTTTCAGAATTATGTTTGGTTCAATGAAATCATGCATGAAATATCATCTTTAATTCTTTCTTTAAATAAAAAGGCGGGTCCCTTCATGCACCCCCAGAGCAGGTCTTTGCTTCTTCTCATTGTTGTGTAAATACCTTGAGGTCCTTTCCTATTATTCAGCATTAAAATACAGTATTATAGTAATAGCTTATTTAGACAAGCTCTGCACTGTGCAAACCCACTGTGTGGRTATGTTCTCTGCTCCAAAGAATTTACAGTCAGAGAAATCTCTAGTGCCAGCAAAGTTGAGCCCAGTAACCTGGGTTGGAGAGGAACGTATCTAGCCACCCAGTCACTATGATAATGTTTTACAGTCTACGCAGAGTGGTAGGTAGACGTGGAGACATCTGGGCAGTGCACAAGATACTATGGTTTTGCTCCTGCAGATTATAATCTCCAGGGTAGTGCTGAATACTTGGCCACTGATGTTTGTATTCTATGTTTGGGCACAGATGATGCATGAGAAGAGGTATCTCCAAACAAACAATGGTTGTCTGTCGCTGATGTGGTAGCAATGCTAGTAATATGTACGGTCGGGAGGATGTGTTTAGCTGCTTAGCTAGAGTTCATGTATCAATTTGTTGTGGCATTTGCATGCTGATTGATCCAAGGTCGCAGGTCCACATTGATTATAGGAAAAGCCTRGTTAAATATTTTTACTTGGATGCTTTCAAGCATTCTAGGAACTATTTTTTGGTGTGATTCTGATATCCAGTAATTCAAGTTAAAAAGTATGTTCTGCCAGACCTATAAAAATTGCAAAGTGTCTGTATTTTGAAAATGTTCATGCATTTCTTCTTCCCAGCAAGAGATGTTGCTGGAGTTCAGATCACTTTCAAATCACTTTCAGTGCTCAAAGCTGCTGCTTAGAAGTGGTGAGAATGTACTGCATCTTATAAATAGCATAGTCCTAAATCATGACTTTATTTGGGCATTGACAAGAAGTAACTCACTGTTACATCTCTCCAGTAGTCCTAGAAAGAGGAATATGTTACACAGTGAAGTTTGGGGGAATGAATTTGCCACTGGTTCGTATAAATAGTAAATTATTTTTCTTTCTTTGTGGGCTCTGCACATTAAGTAGAACATTTCAGGGAAAGAGCTAGATTTCTGACTATTGTCTATCACCTCTCTATTCACATGCACAAGAAAGAGRGAAGTGTCTCCTTGAACCTGCTTTCTCCCTGTTCACATACAAATGATGTAGAGGGGTTACAAGAAGAAAAAAGGAGTAACTGCTTGCTATTTGCAGTTGTGAAAAGCAACTTGCAGTCATATCTATAAAGTTCATTCACAGTAACCCCCACTTCAGGAACCATTGCTTAATTTTTTTAGTATGAATAATTCAAACGCACTTTCAGGTGTGTAGTTTGAAGTCAGCAATGTACTATACTTATGCTCTGCTTTTCTCTTTACTGTTCAGGAACCCAGTGGTAACCACACTCCTCCTCAGTTGTCTCCATCACTTAGCCAAAGCACCTTCACTACTGGTGGCTCCCTGGACGTTCCCCATATTATCATGCAGGGCGATGCAAGGAGAAGAAGAAATGAAAACTATTTTGATGACATTCCCCGGTCAAAGCTGGAGAGGCAGATGGCACAGGTAGGGTCAAAAGCTGTCATTAAAAGGCTACGCGTTGCTGCAATCGGTTACAGATTTAATTCTAACCATTTTTGTAGATCATATATTAAGCCTGAACTGTATACTAYGAAGTTTTCTTCCGAGCGTGTTCCAGCTGTGTGTGTGCCAAATGAAGTAAGTTGGTGTGCAGAGGTGCACATGAGGGGTAGCSTTTTGGGGGGGATTTGATGCCTCAAGGCTGAGATGAAGGTGCCCCCTGTGCACCAGAGCATTCAGGCTCCCACTGGTGCTACCTCTGCCTCTCGTGTCTGCAGGAAGGGGCAGATTCCCTGATTTCTGACCAACCAAGGTAAAAGCAAGCTAACGTACGTTCACTGCCACAAACTCGGGGGACTCGTGGGGGTGGTGTCTGCTAYGTTTATTAATGGAGAGGGTCAGCATTCTGCTAAGCTTTGTCAACTGGGGATATATCTGAGTGTTTTTTTTTTTAAAAAAAAAGAGGGCTTTAACTGTGGCACAACTCATTGGAAAGTCACAACAGTGCTAAATTCAACTAGACATTAAATCAAACTGTTCACAAAAGAAAGCCTTAAGTAGCCTCCATCTCTAAATTTCTTCACCCAACCATAATGTAGGTACTGACCATTTTAAATCAAGCATACGTTGACCAGAGTGAGGTTTTTTCACCCCTCTAAAGGTCAGCGAAGTTAAGCGTTGACAGCCCGCGAGCACAAATGCCTCGGGATGAACTCGGCTGTTTTTCGGTGGCAACACATGATGAAAGACAGCCAGGTCTCAAACCATGYGGTGCTTTGCGGCGCACGTCGGCAACACGGCTTTGATTTGCCATCCGAAACAGATGGGAAGCCGGTGCGGTTCGCGGAGCAGCTCGCTCCGCCGCGGAGCAGGTCGCTGCACCCTGCCCTGCGTGCGGCTTCCCAGCGGTTGTCAGGCAGAGCCCGAAATAGAGCCTGCCTCCCAAACGCAGCCTCGGTCGTGGAAGCAGCTGTGCAGATAACGGTATTATGGTTAGCGTAATCGGCAGAAGCCTGCAGTCCCCGAGCTAATTGCATGAGCAAAGAGAAGTAATTAAATAAACGAGCAAAACAAGGTGCTGCTGCTACCTGGGAGCGCGGGGATAAATTGCATCCCGTTTGCTCAAGGAACGTTTCTACAGCAGTGGAACCGGGTTTGTTTGGGTGGGACTGTTTCCCTGTCCTTTTTAGATCTTCTAATTTTCTGCTGCATAATGTTATTGCACAGAGTTAAGGGAGAAAGTTGCCTGGTGAAGGAGCTTATTTTCAAAGCGAAGCTGGCTGGGCTTTTGTAGCAGGAACACGTGGAACTGAAGTCCGTCGAGGAAAAGCTCAGTTTGTGCTGTGAAAATGCTTCTTTGAAGGTCATGAAACTTCAAGGTCTGAGTATGAAATACCCAGTTATTCACAGCTGAGTAGACTGGTTTGCCCACTTAGTTTATTTTGTCATTCATCCCTGTTCTCACTTCTTCTTTTAGTCCCTACTGATGTAAATGTACCAGCAGTTCTTCCTTTCTCCTTTTTGCTCTTTTCTCTTCCTGTCTGAAGTCCTGATCTTCCCAAGAGGTATGACATGCTCCCACATATGGCACATGGAGATTTTCCTCAGGTTACTGAAATTGCTTTTCCAGAAAAACTGTGATATGTTGTATATCGAATGAACGAACCAAGCAGTTAATACTTCTACCACTTCCAGCCACTTTAAAATCCATTAAGCACTGTTGTGTCTGTCTTTCTTTCTTTCTTTCTTTCTTTTTTTGTGGGAGTTTATACCTACTGAAGAATTTTCTTCAATGCCTTCCTTCTAACCTTCTTCATGAAATAGAGCAGTCATCCTTCAGGACTCCAGAGGGGGAAATAGTTTCAGATGAAATCCATAAAACAGTGCTTTGTGTTAGTCCCCCAACTCTAGTCTTTCTGGCAGTCTTTCTCAACTCTGCTCCCAAATTCTGCATCGTGATGTGTGTAAAATTCCCTTTGACTTTAATGGGAAAGTCAATGACTCCCTCTGGTGATCAGTCTCACTAAATTGGACTCACCCCATTAAGAGGCTAATCAGGGATTTCTTCAACCATTCTGGCCCAAAAATAGATTTTAATTTTATTTTTCACAGTATGTGAAACTGTACTTTTGCTAAAATGAACCATATTTCCTTAAATCTTTCCACCAAAAGTCCCTTTGAAATTAAAGGTATAATAATTATTTCTGAAAAATAAAGATCAGTTTGATTCTAACTGTGAGCCTTCCACTCTCTGTCTTATCTAATAACTTCCTCACTGCAATTTGCAGGATCCTTTGGCTTAGGCCAGTTCAACCACTTCTCAGGCTCCTACTAGTCCTGCTTTCCAGCTGGGATACATCTCACAAACACTGTAATCTACAGCGGTTTTTGCAGTTGCTTTGAGTATATTTTTGTTTAATTTTTYTGCTAGGTTGTTTACATGCTGCTGTGTGAACCTTGATGTTTAACTATATTTACAGGCTTCTGTTGTAGAGAGATGTATGTGATGACAGAATCTTTCAGGCTGTGATCTTAAAAGACTTTTAGGTTCATTCTTCATAATGAGATTAATGGGTATTTTTGGGGCTTTGAAGAGAGAGACCAATGCAGAGATTATAGCTTATTCATTACATTGCTTTCCTGAACTTGATTTCATTTCAGAAATTTTTGGATAATGGTATTTTTAGCCTCAATTTCAAATTTAAAATCTGAAGAGGATATTTTGAGGAAACGATGAGATCTAATGTTTCCATCTTTAGTATGGCATATGTTTGCACTGAACTTTTACATGGAAATTGTCAAGCATGTTGATCTTTGCATCAGGTATCAACCAGCTTGTTAAAATGATGCCATATGAGCACATGAGTTTGAATCTGGTTTCCTGATGTCAGCTAAAATGGGTTTAAGAAATTCCCTATATCGTAATCAAATGTACTTGTAAGTAACAGAATGCTTTTCTTCCTTGAGGAGACACTGAGTTAAGTTTATTTGATGTGGGTAGTTTTATCCCTAGGCCAGCGTGTACCTTCATTCACAGCTCCGTAGCAGACTGTGTGGAAAACTAAGGTAAATAAAAAAAAAAAAAAAAAAAAAAAAAAAAAAAAAAAAAAAAAAAAAAAAAAAGCAATACAGAAGACTGTGAGATATTTCTTAAAAAAAAAAGAAAGAAAGAAAAAGAACTTTGACACACATCTTTGACTGTGGATGTTGAATTTTGAGCCTGCAAGTTATAGATTGATATGATCAAATGAATGTAGTCTAAAATAGCTGAGATTGCTCTTAAGAGTGCCTAAATGTTTGAATTGGAATCGAAATCATACTGGCAAAGCCTAAGGACTTTGGAATTTATTTGGAACCAAAATCAATAGAGTTCTGCTGAAATCAGTGGCCTCTTAATTCACCTCTGAAACCACAGGAAAAATACAATATTTGTGGGGAAGAGCTTTGGAGGTTAAAAGGGATCACAGTTAAGTTCATTAAAATATGCTGATGAAAATGTCAGCTCTTTAGGAGGCATAATTCTCCAGGCAGCAAGAAAACTCTAGTTGCCAGGTACAGGCATATGCAAGACTGTAAGTCCCTGAGGCTAAGGCCTCTCCCCGTGGTGTTCGGAGGGCAGAGACCCCCACGCCGTGAGCAGACCCATCTCGGGTCGCACGGCATCGTCCCCACTGCCGTATGACGGGTGCACGTGCAGCGAGCTGAGGACTGGGCAGCTCATTGCGGGAGCAGAGCCAGGGCGATCTTGGAGGCGGGTCGGGTGCCTCYGCGATGCCAAGGGTGCACCGCAAGCAGGGAGAGCTTGGTAATTTTGGAGGTGGTGGACAAGCACCTCCTTGGGAGCTTGGGGGTCTCCAGCAGTGTCTTGCCCTTCCTGGGGAGGGGAAATGAGCCAGATTCAGCTTTCTCGTAGGACAAACCTAAACTTTGTCCATACGGTGGGCAGGATGCAATGGGCAGAAGAGCAGCACTGAAGATTTTGGGAAGCCAGAAAAACAATTTGCAAAACCCTCACTGGAGAAATTCTTTCCCAGAGATGCTGAACCCAACTCAAACTTATTTTGAAGGCCTTTCCAGATTCTTTCTCTGTGTTTTTGAAGGTTTTTTCTTTCTCTAAAGCAAGATAGTTAAAATGTATGGTCACTGTATTGAATGGGTAGTGTTTTTGAAGTCAAGTTAACCCAATTATGAGGATATTGTTTTGTAACATTATTTTGTGTGATACAATAATTCACTGAAGGATGAGGATTGATATGTAGGAGCTAGTCATTTACATGGAGATATTATCAGTATCTGAGATTTGTCTACAATAAAGGAAAAGTGTAATAAAAGCAACTGACAGAACTAGAATAGACAGATTTATATGAAACTTTTTAGATTTTTTTTTCTTTCTGAAATAATGTCTTCAGCTCACTAATATCTTTCAAATACTTTACAGACATTAATACATTCACATTTCTAGGGGAGCTGCAGGGCTACAAAGTTTAAAATTACATTTTTCATTTTACTGCTAGGAAACTTGAGGTACAGGAATGTTGCAAGTTGGCTAAGATGACACTGGAAGTCTGTAGCAAGCCAAAAATAGAACTCATGCCTTATAGGACCTGTTCTTAAAGTTTTTAAGTTTCAACTGAAGTATAGTATTTTTTTATCTGCTTGTTTCCTGTATATTTTTGTGCCTTCTTCTCTGCTTTTAAGAGATTTAAATATTGTGGTGAAAGAAGAAAAATACGTCCAGGAAAAAATTAATGTGTAAGATGAGCTTATGTAAGGAGCAATGAAGAATATTTTATTTTATGAATGGTTGAAATTGCAGGTGAAATAACAGATTTCTTTAATACTACAGTGGATTTAAGAAACAATAAATATGAAAATAGGGTTATCTAGGTTATTTCATTCTGTTCTTGTTTCTAATGCTTTCTCACTTCTATTTTTCAAGTATGCAAAAAATAGTGTACAGTTTAACAATGAAAAGATAGCCATTTTAAGAAAACTGTGTAAAATCCAAGGTGTATATTTGAAGTTGCATTTTATTTTTAAATATGGAAAGATGACTGAACTGTGAAGACCTTCAATTTAACATCAAAAGAAAAATGGTTAACTATTTTATTTATGGTTATCTATTTTTATTGCGTGGCATAGATGTTACTGACAGTAACATCAGTTGTCTTTTTAGTTCAGATAGATATTTACATCATATGTTGCTATCTTGAACCCTAAATTGATTTCAACAAACCTACAACTGTAAAACTCTGAGTATTGTGTATTTGATGTACCGAAGTAAACTGAAAAAGAAATTATGAAAAATCTAAGTAATTTCTAGCCAAATAAAATGATATATTTTTTTCAAAAATGTTACAGAAGCTAGCAGTTTAGAAGTAAAGCCGTGGGATGTGGATCATACCTACATGCTGCTTCAGCATATGGAATTAAGGAAGTCACTTCTATATTTGGTACTAATGATCCAAATTATTGCCATAAATACTACACCAAGATGGGGACAGATGTTCCTTCAAGATAGGGACAGATGTTCTTTATTAATTTACTGTTTTTCACATTCAGACTTGTGAGCCAGGAGCTCTACATTAGAAGGATTATCTGAAAAATAGAGAAGGTGAGATAGTTTCTACTGTGGAAGAAGCTCTATTCTAATAGAAATCTGAGTATTTCAGAGTCAAAGCAGAATTTGGCGTCTAATGCCTACATTTTTGAGCTCCTGGAAGAGAACTTGTACTGAGGTTTGAGATGCTCTTCTGAAGGAGTCCACTTATTTTATTGGCTAAAATGTAGCTATCTGTACCTAATATCCAGGATCTAGGTCTTGTATTTAATCATTATTGGTGGGATTTGTCCAGAAGTTTGTATCCTGTATGCAAGAATAAGAGGCTGGAGAGCATTTGTAGCTCACACCTCCAGCAGAAGGGAAGGCATCAAGCAGAAAAAGCTTGGCTGCTCATCTTATGTCACTTGCCTACAGCCCCAGCTGTAAAACTGCACTGCGGGGGCTGGGATATTGCTTTGGGTCGTACCAGGCAGTAACAGCCTAAGAAGAACCCAAATCAGCCCTCGCAGCCAGCAGCAACCAGGATTTGGGGTAAGCGGATAGAAAGGAACTGAAAACTAAGTGGTTTTCAAAGGAGATCTCCATCACAGCTGTCTAGTGAAGGAGGGCTGGTTAAGAGAAAAACATAGCTGTATTATTCGTCTTTTTTCATCAGAGAAAAATTTGCAACTTATGGCCCTCTATGCAACAGGCACCAGGTAAAGCACTGAACTGCGATGCAAGAGGGAAGACTGCACTCTCAGCTCTGCCACTGGCTCAGTGGGGCAGCTTTGATGACTTGATGCGACCCTAGGCAAGTTGTCTCCCTTCCCAGTGTCTGTGAACGGACAGTGGGGCTGTGGAATGCACCTTCTCGTAAAAGCTTATGGAGAGCTGTTTACAGGGTATGTTGACCTGGGGTAGGGTATCCGTGCTGGTGCTGATGATGCTCTGCCTTCTGACATGAGGAATGTCATTGCAGGATGGCTCGTGCTTTTCTGGAAATCCTCATGCAAAGAATTTTCAGAAAGAGCAGAAGAAATATAATAATGCAAAAGATAATATAATATTCTTGCTCTAATAAGAACTGATATTTCTAATTTCTGCTTCTGTAAAAAAAATACTTATTTGAAATTTCACTCTCCATCTCTGAAGACCTTGTTCTTGAGTGAGGATCTGCAGTTTCCTGTCTGTAAGACAAGCTCTCCCCAGAGTTTTGGGAACATTCAGGAAAGCAACATCTAGTGAGACTGCACAACTACTCTCCCACAGTCCTAATACATTTGGAGCAATGATTATAAAAGGGGCCAAACGGCCACATTCATCCATTTTCATTTGTTTCTTTTGGCAGTTGTACCTTTAAAGATTGTTCGCCATGCCAAGAATGATTTTCTGGGATTTGGTCCAAAGTTCTCCTAATTTCTGGAGATAGACTAAATTATAGTTAGCTAGATATTGCTAGATAGTTTGCATCAAATAGAGTGGAGTCTGCTGCTGTTTCTTTCCCTCACTTCTGCACTTCGTTGGAGCTGAAGTGCCAGGAGACAGGAGCAATTTCCCAAGACTCAGCCCTGTGGTGAGACACAGCAGTGGAAGAGAAGGGGGAATAATCACGTAGATTATGTTCAGTAACTCTTCTTCCCTGCATGCCCCAGATCTGTAGCAAAGAAGTGCAAGAGTGAGCGAGCCTTGTGGGAGATAGGTGCAGAAGGCAGCAGAAGAAAGGCCCCTACTTAAATGTGATCAGTAGTCATCAGTGCCTAGAAGTCAACAGCTCCCTGCTCTCRGGTGTGACCAGACCATCTGGAGCTGATGGTTTCCTAATCATGACCCTGCCTTGATTTTTTTCTAGACTTCTGTCTACTGTTGTCATTCTCTCCTCGATTCCCGTCCTCTGTAAAGCAGCCTCCAGGCCTCCATCCTCCATATAGTGAAGTGGCTAAACCTGGACTATGACCTATGAGACGTGAGGCCTAAACCTCATATGCCCTACTCTCTAGTGGCTGTATATGGCACAAAAGTTCCTTCCCATGTCTTACAACATGTTACTTTTAGTAAGTGCATCCTTTTTATTTAGGAAAAGGGGATTCTATAAAGGGCCACCAAGATGGTCGGGGCTGGAGCACTTGCCCTCTGAGAAGAGGCTGAGAGAACAGGGCTGACTAGGGAAGAAACAGCTTCAGGTACATAAATTGAAACAAGAGAGCCTCCAGCTGGATGCAAGGAGAAACTTTTTCCCCCAAGGACAGTCAAGCAGTGGAGCAGGTTGCCTAGAGCATCTGGGCAGTCTCCATCCTTGGAGGTTTTGAGACACAGCTGCAKAAAGCCCTGAGCAACCTTGTCACAGCTGACCCTACTTTGAGCAGGAGGTTGGACTAAAGACCTCCTGAGTCTTCCAACCTGAATTATCCTGTGACTTATTTATTCGCAGGGCTTGGGGACTCCATACTTAATTTGTAGTATACTGAAACTTCCAGATCTTTTTGTGTCCTCTCCTCCACATTAAATTGCTGTGGTAGCTTATTTGCTATTTTATTTGTGTACTTAATCTTACTTTCCCGACCAATACTCTTGCCTTACTGAATTTCATCTCACTAATTTTTGCAGTTCATCAGATACATTTTCAATTCTTACTCAGTTCTGGAAAGCCTTTGAATTCTGGTTCATCCCCAGAGTGAGCTCTCATGCAAGCCACTGTATAGAACGGATCCTTGCAGATTCTTCTGGCATATTCCAGTCCAGTTGTGTTTAAATACTGATAATTATTCTTTAAATGTATATTTAAACTTCTTATGCAACCACTACATTTTGATTCAAGCTAGTTTGCATATGATAATGTCATGTGATGCCTCATTAGAAGTCTTGCAATCAGTGTCTGAGTCCTACTGTGCTGCTTCTTGTTGGAAGGCTGGCCTAGTCAATAAGCAGCAGCAAAGGAAGGAAATTTGATTTGAGATGATTCATACTGGACAGCATTATTATAAGTATCTTAAATTTTTCTTGGCCTATAGAAACTTTACAAGGTAACTCACTGCAGGCAAGATCATTCTTTTTCCTCCTTGTGAGCCTCAATTTTGTATATGTATGTATAAGTACAGCTATATGAAAATATATAGAGAGAGGTACACACAGATATATACTCATATTCCTATATATTTACTTCATGAATCCAGGAGCAACATCAGAAGTTCTCATAGGCCACAAGGACAAGGGGGCAGTGAATCTGGATTTAAAAAAAAAAAAAAAAAAGAAAAGAAAAGAAAATTAAAAATTCAAGTAACTCCCTGGTCCCTGCAGTTAGGCTAGCCATAATCTTCAGAATCTTCCTTTTCTCCCATTTTAAATATTCTTTTGGCCCTTCTTTGGTGCTTTCAGTTATTTTCCACAAGTTTTCAAAGATACCACCTGCTGGTTTAGATTATTTTTTGACCTTTTGTTATGTGCCATAGGGTGAAATTCATTTGGCTCTGCTCAGTATATCCAGATTACATTACACCTGCTTGTTCTTTCTGCATCTTCTATTCAGATACTCTTTTCTGTTGCTTTCCTTCTTTCTTTCCCTTAAAAAGTATACTGCCATGATCAATCTTGTGATGACTTTCACAAACAGTTTCACAGTTACTTTCTGTGTTCGGATTATTGATATGTTCTTTCCTGTCTAAGGCTAAGTCTGCAGTAAGTTCTCCTCGGGTAATTTTGTTCACTTTGAAACATTAAGTTTCCAGCAGGCCATAGCCGTGAAGACCTGTATATGTCTTGTCCTGTGGCTTTTTCAGTAAATATGCGAGTGATTAAAAAGAGTTAAAGCAGGTGGGAACGTGCAAAGACTTTGTAATAGGACTGGCTACTGCCTTTGAAACAGATGTCTGAAATAATAATTAAGCTCTATTGTCTTCTATCACAAAGGAAGTTAGCAGGAACTATATGAAATATTATTTCTTATAAGCATGTGTTTTCATGAAATCAAGGAGGTCAAGTTAAATAAACAGGAGGCGAAAAAAATTCCATGGGCTGCACGTGCTAGGAGCTGTGCGGGCCACCCAGGTCCTCCCTTCCTAGGGCCCTCCTGTGCGTCAGACTTTTGTCCTGCGGGGAGCCTGCTGGGGAGTGCTTTATGCAGGGGGTATCAATAGCTATCGAATGTGAATATGATACCACAAAAACATGCATATACAGGCTTGTTGAAGTGTTATTCACAGCATTTATCTTTTGGGGAAGAGCGAGATCAGTGCATGTTTAATACTAATCAGCAGCTGATGCTATTTTTTTGGTCTGTCCTTTACCGTGTTCTATAGGAAAATCATCTTTGTTAAACTCTCTTTTTCCCAAAGCCTTTCGTGTCAGTGGTATTAAGTACCCAAGTGTATTTCTGTTTGTTACGGTGTAAGTGCATGCACAGATTTAATTCTTTTCCTTCTTTTTGAGGCCATATGTTTTGGGAACTGAAAATTAGGAGTGTTTGAAGTCTAATCCCAACTCTCCCTCCCACTGCCTATTTTCTGGCCTCAGATACTCACTTAACCTTTTTTCCATCTCTTGGTTCCTTCCTCTTCAGCACAGGGGCTTGCAACTTTAAGCCCTTCTCAAGGGGGTTTCATAATTCATTAAAAAATTTCAGCACTTCGAAGACATAAAATATATGTACAGTCACTGCTAAATATTTTTATAGTGGTGCAACAGAAAGGTTGGTTTCTGAATTTAAATTTATTACCTTCTCTAAAAGTAATGCTGCCTCTGTACTCCATTTCAGTTTTGTAGTCATTCAGCCATTAATGTGTGCCAAACTGGGTAATGAGTTGTGAACTGCTGTACCTCTGAATGGATATTCATACAATCGCATGAAATTCTCTCTTAGTCTCGGCTGCTCCTCTTCACTAAATCAAGTCACCTGTATTTTTAAAAGTAATTTAGCATAATCCCAGATCCAAACCGCTAATCCGAGGATAGGTCTGAATTGTGGAAGCAGTTCGCTTAAACAGTCCCTGAAGCAGAGATTTGGACCCAGACTTTGCCTCCCGCAGATGAGTGCTCCAAACCTCTGCTTTTATGCACTCTTCATCCTCCAAAGAGGAGAAGAAGGGCTTTCTAAAAAGAAGATGGGCTTCACTTCATTTTTAAAAAGAGTTGAGGGCAGCCGATATTAYACTTCTTTAGCCTGTGAAAGAGGAAGGTGAAAGACATAGGTCTGAATTCCTTCAGTCGGAGATGAGCATCAAATTCGCTTGCAGTAAATGCACTAACGCACGAGCTTTTGTATGGGAGAAGATGAGGTGGAGACAGAGAGGCAGGGTAGATACTGTTAGCATGTSTAAGGAAGGATTGGGCCCCTTCCCTTTTTGTTAAAATGGAGCAACTTAAAGCTTACATACATGCTTATTGCAGTGCCGTGTTATCTGTTGCTGAGTTGGCACCAAATTGGTTTGATCGGTGCATGCCGTGTATTTACACGTTTACATACAGCAGCAAGGTGGGGCGGCGAGCCCAGCACCGCCGTGCCGAGCCCAGCGCCGCCGTGCCGGTGCAGCAGCCGTGCCGCTCTGAAGCGCGGGCAGCTTTCGGCCGCCCCCTCCTCCCGCCCCGAGGCAGCAGGCAAGCGCCGCGGGGATGGTGTGACTGAGACACCGCTCCGCTGCCGAAAGGCAGGCCCTCAGGAGGGGCAGGATGCAAGGCTACGCCTTTGCCTCCYGCGTTTTGAGATGCTTAGAGCCAGCTGTGCAATGTGATGGCGTCAGGGCTACCCCATGGCCGCGCTGTTCCGCTCCTGGGAGAAATAAAAACCCACGTTAGCAGGCGGTTTCGTGCAGCCGTAGCTTAYCCCGTGCAGGGCCGCAGCAGGTGTGTCCCAATAGCACTGCAGCGTGCCGGCTGGCTACCGGATGCCTGGGGCTGTGGCACCYGGCGTGGAAGCGGCTCCGCTTTTGCGTTTTGCTGGAAAAGCGGAGGCACCACCTGCAGCCACGTGTTTCAGGAGCAGGGCACACAAGTACAGGCGTGACAGCGCCGGGGAGCGCCGGGGCAGCCAGAACTCTGCTTRCCGTGCTCGCGCCGCGAAGAAAGGCGGTCAGTGCCGAGAAGCGAGATGCCTTCGCGCAGGTGCCGCAGAAGCGGCTGGAGCGGGGTTTGCTGCTGGCCTTGCACTGCGGCACGTTTATCACGTGGGGGAGGACTGTTCTGCGGCAGGCTGCAGGGGCCGCGGTGGAGGGTGGAAGAACGACGGCAGCGCTTTCGATAATTAGTGCTGTCGAAATGTGAGGCCACGCGCACCACCACGGAGGTGCAAATGATGCAGCAAACAAAAATGGGGGAGAAGAAAGTAACCAGATACAGGGAAGTTTAAAAATTACTGAAGCTGGTGGGGAAGAGATGTGTGTGTGTGTGTGTGTGTGTGTGTGCGCACGTGCGTTTCAACTTGTAAGGGAAATAAGGGACAATTAACAGCATTAGCTGGCCCCCAGGCGGCCTGGCAGTGCTCGCTAGTCAATCCCGAGGATGCCAGCCTGCCCTGCCAGTAAGCAGGACCGGTACCTGGTCTGTCAGCAGCCAGGAAGCCAGGTTGCAGACCCCCAAAGGTAAGAGCAAGCCTCGTATTTCTCTGGGTTATCTGTTTGGAACGTCAATGTGGAATTGCTGCTGACGATAATAAGCACCGGCAATGAACACTCTYCTTTTGTTAAATTACTGATATATTAATTGCTAGCTGTTCTGGATGCTGCAATTGCATTTTTCATGTGTGTTTAGTGCCTTCTGTTGCTGCCTGCCTGAGACACTGTGGGCAGCTCTTACGTCTGATGCTTTGTTTTAGTTGCCTGGCTACTGTAAAATGTTATCTTAGCTTTTGCTGCGGTGTCACAGATGCTTTCTTGATGACTGTCCAAACAAGGAAATATGTAAAAGATGCTGGTGAATGCTGTGCCTGTCTCGTTCTGCTGCTTTTGCTAGAGATTACTTTGCTTTGCTGCTATAAACTATCTGCAAAATAATGTAGAAGGTAGACTGAAACCTTTCAGTTACAAAGTGGGGCCCTGGTCAATACCACAAGTAATATTATCTCTGTCTTAGTAGGCGAAGGAACTGGTGTTTGAAGGAGGTAGTGGGCGACTGCTTCGCTTAATTGCAATGCATTCTTTTCTGGTGGTTCTTACTGTGAAAATTGATTTTCCTGTTGACTGTCCTGCCAGACGTTTCCTCCCCTCTCCATGTGAACCAAACCACTGCCAGCAAAGTGAGACTCAAAACTCAAAACTTAATTTGGATGTTGACTCGAAACCTCTTCCCTGCCAAAAACTAAAAGTAACCCGTATTTCTTCTGCTCTCTACATGTTCTGTTTGTGCCTGCATAACTTTATCTCTTGACTTCACCAGCACTTCTGATTAAATTGTTTTCTTGTACTCACAGTATGAAACCTCTTCTAAAGTCTCTGGATAAGCTGTTTCCTTCCAGCCAGACCAACAATATTTTGTCAGCAAATAAATAAAAACTTACTCTTAACAGCTGCTTTACTTCTTTTTTTGTAATGTCAATGCATTCCTTTTCTTAATTATTCTTGCCTTTTGGCAGTCATGGTGCACTAATATTTGCAAGATGAGATATAGTTTTCTGTTTATATTAGCAGTCCTCTGTCTGTGAGATATGGACCAACCAGAATGCAGGATATCCTTTCTCATCGATTCATCAGGTTCATAATGTAAGATACAGTGATAAATGGCTATGTTGTCACTCTATGGATGTACAGTCTGTTGCCATGCTGTTATCTACGGGTGTCATGTTGTTGAAATTACAGAATAGTTTGTAATGTCCGCTCTCTTTTGGGATTATATGTACATACATCCATGTATCGTGGCATGTGATGAGCATATGCTGGCCATGTGCTGCACCCCCAGGAGGGGAGGGCATTTGTCCATGGCCACCTTGCTTGATGGGAGCTTTGACTTTTTTCCTGTCACGAATGTTTGCTCACTATTTCAAAGCAAGAAACTGTGTAAACAGCTCAGTTTGCACAGTTTCACCCCCACGATATGTTGCGCAGCCTCTTCTGTGTCGATCTTGTAGACCTTGTCCAGCTGAGGAACATGCCCTGTTTGCAAAAGCAGGAAGGCATTTGGGGGAAATCAGAGCTAACCCTGATGGTGCTCTGCAAATTCGTAACTTGTGTGACAAAGTTGTATGTGCTGTAGCAAAGCTGGTTACCCGTAGTGCATTGTGAGAACTCCATCAGTAGTTACATTTCTCTAGGCATAGTACTTAAGAAGGCCTGTAAATACCTTTTAATTTCTGACATATAACTGCCTYCTTGGATTATTTCTTTTAGAGAGGCCATTTTGGCTAGCTTTAGAATCTGTTAAAATGTAACCTGCTTCYATTAGTTCAAAGAACAAAGATGTGAGGAACAGAGAAAATTTCTCTCATAAAAGTAGGAATTAAAAAAAAGAAGCAAAGAATTAGGATTTGGCTGGTCCTTAAAGCACTGAAAAGTCTTACAGGGAAGAAAAATATGAATTTTTTCAGCCAAAAGCGTTGTTATCTATGCGTGCTCCAATTTATTGTTGTCATAGTGACTAATGCATGTTACCATAAGTAGGCATGAGGCTTTAACAGGTGCAAAGTTATAAGATGCAGTCCTTGTTAAAAATTGGATACGATCAAGCCACTCAAAACCAGGCTTTTTTTTTTGTATTTCATGGACGGGTTTTTTTGGATGTCAYGGAGGTTTTTTAACTTGACATTTTTATAAAAAGATAAGGAACATGTTAGATTTTCTAAAAGTTGCGCTGAGATTGCTTCTTACATCTGACTATCTCTGTACCCAGGTGCCGTTAAAGTTAATCAAACGCAGTCTGCCGAGAGTGAGATGAGTTAAGCTGGCAACGATTCCAAAACTGTTCCAAAAATGACCTAATCCTCTGCTTCCGTAGCTCATTTAACAGCAAATATCTGGCATGTTTCTAGAGCACTGCCTATTTTCAGGGTTAGGAAGCACTGCAAGAACATGAGATACTGATCTTTAAGGCTATGACTGTTATGGTCAAAAATTGTTGTCGTGAAAGGATTGAACCTTTTCCATTCTCACTCTTGATTTGTAAGGTAAATTCCTTGCCTTCAAAATGTAGAGCAAAAAAGGTGTTTTTTCTCAGGGTGCTTTAGGCAAGAAGGAGGAAAACCACTGGTTAAAAGTGGTGGGGAAGTTAGAATACTAGAACACAGGCGGCATAGCACAAACCGCGTGACAAATTGCACAGCTATCTGATGAGCTGTAAAGTTAGGTGAGGAATAAATTTCTCGCTTGCCTTTCCACTTCATCTGACAGATAAAAGCTCCATATGCATTCTATGTCATAATAAATACATAAGCTTAAATGTTTGATTATTTCTTATAATTTCAAATAGAATATTCAAACCAGAAAATCTTTATCATATCATATGTATTTTTAAAAGCTAAACCAAACATCATACTTGGTCCTATACTGCAATTCACACACATTTTCATAGTGCTGAAAGTGCTCTAGATATTTCTGAAGGGCCTGAATCTCCATATATCAACCATGAGTTAGTTCCAGTGAGTTCCTCTGATTTGAAACTCCTAATAATTCATATTTTTCTACCTCGGACTTAACTATCCTCTGAAGTCTTTTCTATCCCAAGGAGATGTTCTTACCACTTTGCATTTTAATGGGAGTTAATTGCTGTTGTCACACACCCATAATTTTCCTAAATCTCAGCATTTTAGTATCTGACTAGAACGACTCAGCTGAAGAGCTCCTTTTTTCCTTTAGAGGTTTTTAGGCTTGGATTTATGAAAATACTTAGGTGTCTAAATCTTGTTTAAATGCTTTTCTTCTCCTTCAAAAAGAAAAAAAAATGAATGGGGAATATGTAATAAGAATTACACTTCTAAATACCTTCATGGATTTGGGCTTTGGAGCCTTCCCTGCTGTAATTCAAAGCTAAATAGGTAATGAATACTGGCAATAGCACAGTCTGGAAATGTAAGGAGTTCTGTAAGAAACAAACAAAAGAAAATGAGACCAGAAACCACTTCTACTGAATTCGAGAAAACACTTACAATATAATGTATATATTGTGCGTGTGTGTATATATTTATATATATTTATACACGCACACACACATATGTATATATGTATGTGTATATATGTATGTATAGATAATACAATATAATATATATAATACAATATAATTACAGAATAGATTTTTATGACTCTGTATAACATCTTCTCCTTTGTCCATCAAAATAGTCTCTATGATGTTTAATTTTCATGCAGCTTTTCTTAAACTATTCCCCCTACAAGACACACTGAAATACATGAAAGATCCTCGGCTGCAACTGCCAGACACAGAAATTCTGTATCTCTACCATCTACATTCCCTTAATCTCAGCTGTATTGTGTGTTTAGATCATCCCAGAGAGACATATAATAATCTTATCATTTCTGTTTTGTTTAATCTAAAAAGAATACAGTCCTTACTTGGATGATTTTATATATTAATAGAGTAATTAATGAATGCAAATGAATGGCCTCTGCACAATCCCTCTCTAAGTGTGTTGTATTCCAGCTTTATTAGCCTGGTTGAAGATTATTTCTCATTTCCTTATGATTATTGCTTCCTAGCTCCTGCATAAAATAGAGCCAATATGAAAGGTGATCACTGTTTCTCTTGCTGCTGCTGCTCTCTGTTTGCAGACAGAACTGATGCAGTTCTTCATGTTTTTAAATCCYGCTATTAATATCTTTCATGCAGAAGTGAGTCAAACTGTAAAATGACGTATCCATTTTATTCCCTATGTACCCCTCTTAATTTGCCTGTACTCTTCTGTTTTCCACATGTKAGAAAAGTCATCTGTAAACGAATGCAACAGAACAATGTGGAGCATACCCAGAGTTTGCTGTAGAAATTGTGCTCCTACCTCCCAGAGACCCCCAGGCTTCCAGGGTGGGAAGACCAATGGTCAAAGGACATACTTTTCTAGTTTCTTTATCCCAAATTTAATCCTTTTCCCTTGCAATATGCTTTTCCTAAATAGATGGGATGTACTACCTGAGATCAGTTTCCTTACGCAGAATGTACAGAAGTGTATCTTTATTAGGAAAAAAAAAAAGCCTGTTTCAAGTGTTCTGTTAGCTAGAGCCCTCAAACAGTTTACAACAGACAGCTGAGTATGCTGTGAGAATGTATAATGGGTGCATTTCAACTTCAAATATAAACTCCGGTGATAAGGATTCATCTCCTTATCCCTTTTAATATGATTGCATCCACATTTTATAAAAACTGCTTCTTGAAAAAATCAGATTCTTCCGATTAAATATAATGAAAGGCTTTATAAATTAGTAGTGAAAGGTTTCATTTCTGTGGACACAGAATGCCAAAAAATGGAGCAATTGCTGCTGCTGCTTTYCTTCCAAAATTTGAGCTTGGAATCATATCTACAGCATACAGACAATTTAGCTAGGCAAAACCAAAATTACAATATTGCACAATTTGTAGATGTGCTAATAGTGTCAACATTAAGTAGGGTTGACTTGTTTTATGATGTTCACTTGCTTGAAGTTACCATATTGGCAGGGTAATGTTGATGTTTCCAGATTTATCTCTTGCTTTTCATTGCAGAGTTGTGCAAATGTGTGTCATTTCATTATTTTGTGACACATGAAAATGATGTACTTGTTTTGTTTACTCTGTCCTGGTTTAATTAGTAGGATGTGGTAGTTTGCCAGACTTTTGAATGTCTTCAATAAGAATTTTTTTTATGTGTTTTTGATGCTTAACTTTTTCTCCTTAAAAGTCCTAACTTATGGCCAAATTCTATGTGAAATACTGATGCCACTTCCAACACAAATTTTAAAAGCATTGCACACACCGAAAAYATAGAGAGATATATGCAGATAAAGTAGCATAATCCAAATTGAAATGATCACATAGGAGAGTAAAACCATTTGAGGGAAAACAAGCAAGAGGGGAAGGAAGGTCAGGAAAGAGAAAGCTGATCCCTAAAAGGCAGAGTGGGAGGGCAAGGGATAGTCTGAGATGGACCAGGCTCTTGGAGAGTAGGGGGGAGAGGGGACAGTGACAGAGGGAAGGGGAGGAAGAGTCTCTCCATGGATCATCTTTGGTTAGAGTGAGCTGATGTTGGCTCAGCAACACTCCTGGTGGCCTGTGGTTCAAAAGTCTGTATTTTAGAAATGGAAATGGGGAGCTTGGACACATGTGAACCAAAAGTGGGCGAGATCAGAGTTTTTAAAAAATACATAACCTCACAAGAATAGCTATCTCTATGAGCTTGCAAGGTAGCAGGAGCCCTGAAGGGCCCAGAGGTCAGTGCTGGTCCAATGAAGTCCTGACTGAAATGCACACTGGCAGGTGAGACCCAGACCAGCACAGCTATGGGGTTCCTCTACAGCTGTCTGTGGTGGCTCTTTATGGAAGGGAGAAGAGTGTCCTGTGAGGGGGTTGGCCACAAACTGCAGCCCTACCCATGTTCTTTAGGGATTTGAGGAAAGGGGGGAGGTGACAGCTCTAGGAAGACAGATATTCATATCAAGGAGGATGATGGATGTGGAAGGGCGGTGTTAGTAACTCCACAATGAGACATCAACAGAAGGTGATCAAAGTAAATATTCATAAAGAGATTAAAGAATGCCTTATATGTTTGAAGAATGTATAATAAGTCTTCAGATCAAAGCAAGGTCTCAGTTATTTAGCCATTTAGAAAAGTTAGTTAACAGTTATATATGCTGGATAATGGAAGACATTAATTGTGTAGAAAAGTCTGCAAAGCACATACATAGAGGAATTTGTGATTGGCATTTTTGTGCATCTTGTGAGTTTTTTCAAGAGCTCTCATCCGCATACGTGTATTGTAAACAGACATTTTAAAGGAATATTTCAGATGCCTAACGATTTTATTCTAAAAGTAAATTGATTTAATTAAAGCATCATTAAACACTACAGTAGATGACTTTGGATTATAAATTAAATCCTGAAAAATGCTGAAGAATTTGTATTCCCTGATTTCAGTTTCATGGCTCTGTGTGTAGAAAACACATTACTGTTAATAGAGCACAGCAGTGGAGGGCTACTTTATAACAAATTTGCCTGCAACTTTTTTTATATCTTGAATAACTGTGATTTTCAGACAGGAGATTGGGGAGAGCCTTCAATTACCTTGCGACCTCCAAATGAAGCCACAGCATCAACACCTGTACAATACTGGCAACATCATCCAGAGAAACTCATCTTCCAGTCGTGTGATTATAAAGCATTTGTAAGTGTTGATACATTTAGTGGTTTGATTTGGAGTAGATCATATTAAATTTTATAGACTGGGAATTTTTTTTCATTTGTAATGTTTTGTCGGTCACTTTTAATGAGACAGACCACTTTCTCTGAAATAACGTAGTCTTAATAAATAAGAAACAAACATGCACAGTATTTTATACTATGATTTTTTGTTATATTTTGCAGCCCATGTAATGATCAGAGAAATGACACTATCAGTAAGTGGCTAAGTGCTGTGGGAGTGGCAGTGAGAGCAGAAACCCTTGTCTCTTGTCCTTCACATATACCAGTCTAGTAGTAGAAGATGTTTATAGGAGAGCAGTAAAACAACATCGGACAGGATCCTTATGCCTACCTTAATGCTTAATATTCAGCAGTTCATGTAAGCATTGCTTTGCCTGGAATTTAAACGCCTAGTTTTGGGCAAAGGAGCTAGAGAGGATGGAAGTCGTGATTGCAAAGCAGTGTTTCCAATCCATGGGACAAGGGCACACTGAAAACTCTCCTAGACTAGTGACTACTTGAAGTAGCAGTAGCAGGACTCAGGGCAGGGAGCATTTACACCTCCCAGCAGCTGTAACTGATTCTCTCTTCCTATCCCTGAAAAAACTGAACTTCGCTCTACAGAGAAATGTAATTAGTGTTCTTTGTCTATTATAAACACTTGTGAAGGAGAAGAAGGTCTCCCGAAGTACAAAAAGTCAGACTGCAAGACATTTTTTAAAATGAAAAACACTTTTCTGAAGTAAGCCCAGAGTACACTGTGCAGTCAGTGGCGAGGGGCTGGTCCTTCTGGGTACCTCCTGAGGTGAGTCCAGTGACTCAGCCCATCTATTTAAACGGTTTCCTTTTTGCTTCTGACTTTGCTGGAAACCACTGTTCAAGATGACAGATGTTCTTCCATCCACTTGGGATCCAGACCTCCTCGTTCTTGTCAGAGGCAGGCACTTCATGAAGCAAAGCTGACTATTTTGAAAAGGAAAAGTTGTAGTGCCTTTAACGTAGTAGCTGGAGGTTAAACCGCTTTTCCAGGATACTGGATCCTCTTCAACTGGAGAGGCCTGGGATATTTTAGGATAGTGATCTGTTCAGCAGAAACTAGGGCATTCTTGGGGAGAGCTGGGGGCTGCTGAGCTTGAGTTATAGCATGCCTAGGAAGGCAGGAATTAGGGACTGAATAAGTGCAGCAGTGACAGAGACTGCCTTCCACTCAGCAGGGGACAGAAGGTGCACCGGCCTGGCTCTCCAGACCACGTCTGTAACGTCAATTAGACCTTCAAGAGGTAGAAATGTCATGAATGCAGCAATCATCCTTGGACAGTAGCTAAACCTCCCGCCTTCATCAGCAAGCCAAGCTTCATCTTGCCTGTTCTCAGGCCAGGTCCCAGTGGTCCTGCTATGCAGTATCTTTGATTCAAAGGGAAGCTTCCTCACTTCTAGTTTTTTTAAAATAATGTTCATACTTTTCTGTATAATGTACAGGGTTAGCTCAGAGTGCCTCTTTTTTCACTATTTGATCCAGAAGTAAATCCCAAATCGGATCTTTGCACCAGATTGAAAGATATATTGATTGTATACTGATTATGACTACAACTTTGTGCAGAAATGGAAGTTGGGATGAACAGGATAGAGATATTATCAAAATATCCAACTTATTATTTTTTAAAGAAATATCTATCTTTCCTGAAGACCGTGCATCAGTGCAGTGTCTGAGCTCCAGGATCTGTTATGACCATGGGTATGGAGTAAAATACTGGTGAAGAAGATGTAAGGGGTGGCAGCTTTTACTGTATGTCACCCCACTTAGCTGTTGATCTGTTGGATGTCCTCTATATTCATCCCACATTCTCCAGGTCTTTGAGAAGGAACATTCCTGAGAGCACAAGAAGTCTACGGGATGCAAAATTCCCTCCTAGGTCTAGGAGATCACATTTTTCTGACAACTTAATTGGGCAGTACCTTTGTGATTTGTTTGTTTATTCCACAGTCCACCCTGGGAAGCATTTTTGAGTGCCCAGAGCTGAGATTTTTTTGCTACTGTGCAGAAGAGACAGGAGAGTCTCTTCCTTCCCTCTCGTTCTGCCATGAGCACAAAAGCACTGCTTTTGTCTCTGATGCCTGCTCAGCTGGTAGCTTTCATGGAAATATTAAGTTGTTGAGCCATAGTCTAATAACATTTGAAGAATTGAATTGCAGTCTTCCCAGAGAACACCAATGATACCAGAGCTGTCACACACCTCTGCAAAGGACCCAGAGAAAGATACAGTTCAACTCAATACACTTTTGTTTAATTTTCTAATTTCAGAGCTTGCTCTAAATTGGATGTTCTTCTGTAAGGGCAATGTCAAGCCATCCTGTCAAATTAATGCCCAAAGCCTTATTCATGTCATCATCAAGCCTCCAGCTGGACTCACAGCTGTTTGGTTTAAGAATTGTTCACATTTGCAGTCCTCCAGGAATGCCCTTCATTCCTTCCTTTCCACCTGCACTTACGTAGCTGCATTGGTGTTGCTCACTGCTCTGTTTATAATGTCCTGTGTGGTGATTCTCAGTAGCTACTGTGTGGGCTACTGTCTACATTGAAATATTTATACATTTTCTTGCCAGTCAGAGACTCTGCGGTACACAGTGTGAACTGAAGGCTTTAAACACAGTCTCTCAGTCTAGGTCAAGAAGCCGGGGAGCTGAAGGAGTACGTTTTCTGTTCAGTTCCCATTTGCATTCAGCTATAACTGAAGTTATTTTTGATCAGTTCTCATTTAAGATGATAGCAGTTCACTTCCCAGTTTGGGCAGCTTATGCTGTTTCCAAGATGCATCGGTGTGTAAGAATGAAAAAAGATCACCTAATCATGGGGGCTCCAGCATCCTCCGGGACGAGGCTCCTGCTGACATTGCTTTTTTTCCATTGCTCACCAATCCCTTTCTCACCAGTGGCATGACTTTTCTTCAGCTCCCATGCTGCTCACACGGGATTGAGGATTTAAGAGAAACCACGGCATTGCACTGCAGTGAGAATGCAAAGAGGCATCTCTGAGCTATAGCAACAAGTGCACATCCACAAATATACACGCCTGTAGTGCGTAAAGAGAAAATGCTGGGCGTGTGGGGCACTTTCACAACCCTGCTGACAGTAGCAAGATGCCTCTCTCCTAGGAGAGGAAGGCAGTGAAGATGCAGGCAGCTTTCTCTGGGGAAGGGTAGCTTAGTTTGCACTCAGCGTGGAGAAGTTCTGCATCCCCAAAGCAACAAATCCAGGGGCACATAGATGTCAGCATGGAGAAGCACGGGCTTAAACCACACGTGCTAGCGAGTCGCGCGGTGGGGAAGAGACGGGTGGGAAGGAGAAGGCAGCAGTGAAACAGTCTTGCATAGCCCATGGCGAGCACACTCCTCTGGGAGGATGGCCAGGACCCAGAATCAGCAACTGCTGCCGTCTTTTACTTAGTCCCAGTTCAGACTCAAAAAAGGCTTCAAAGTATTATCTCAGGGCCAGTCTCTGCTTGAGCAGAAATAATGGTTTGGGCTCGTTTTCAGTTCAGATTTGGCTTTTTTTTTTTTTTTTTTTTTTTTTTTTTTTTTTTGCTGTCACTGGACTCCGTTTGCTATCTGTGCATAAAGTCGTTACAGGTTGGATATACAGAGGTTAACATCTCTGCTGCCCTTCACATCCACGTGATTGTATCCATAGCAGTATGGGCTTGGCAGATGGCTACTAAGGGGGGAAAAATAATATTTTTATGAAAAGACATTTTTAAGATGAAATCAGTAGTATTTTTTTTCTTGTTCGAGTGACTAAAATGATAAGCTAGACTACTTACAGGTACTTTTTCTAAGGGCGCCATCAAAATTAGTATATTCACTGCTGTGCATTCCTGCTTCATGTGGAGCATTGATTAAAACTCACCATTTCAAATGATCTCTGAGAACTGCAGAATAAAAAAAAAAATCTAAAATCACGAAGTGTTAGGTTGTTCCTAATTTTAAATCTCTAATTTTAAGAATTTTTAGTGCTTTTCTGCAGATGTGTGCTTGTTCTAGAATTTTAGCTACATGAAGTTTAATGGATTTTTATTTTAGTATTTAGGTTCTATGCTGGTAAAAGAGTTAAGAGGCACAGAGTCAACACAGGATGCTTGTGCAAAGATGAGGGTAAGTTAGTAAATCTACTCCCTTCTCTAATCACCAAAATAGTAGCAAGTTGTTACCTGTACTGTGCCCTTTTTTTGCATTTATAATATTCTGTTACCCATTTGTTTTCCACTCTGCTTGCATTTGCTCTGGTATTCAACAGGAAGTCTGTTCTGCCTTTCATCTTAATTTATAGTTATACCAAAGTTCTAAGGCAGATTTTAATTTTACACGTTGTGGCTAAGAACAAGTAAGTGCATGCATAATGTCTTGTGTTTTCTTCTGAATCTTTGGGACTGTTTAAAAATACTTTCCACAAACTTTAAATGTGCTCGTATCACTTTGTTTTTATAAACAGAATAAATGTATGGCTTTTATGGAAATGTAACTACTATTTATTACAAAAAAAGTAAATACATTTTAGTAGTAAATATATTAACATGTTACTAAAGTCATTGTTCCCTTATTTAGAGCTAATCCGCACTTAATCATATGGATGCCTTTACTCACATGAGTATTCCCATTTATTATGAGTTACATATTTGTTTATTGATTGAAGGATGAAAAGTGAACAAATTCAATTTACTTGCCAGTGAAAAAACAGTCGGGGTTGACTTTTCAGGCAGGTCAGAATATGCTTTTGTATATGCTTCAGCATCATATTGGTTTGTAGAAAATTGTTACGAGGCTCAGTCTATATCCAGGAAACATTATACCGATAGAAACTCAAAACAAGCAACAGGCATGCTACCCAGTATATTTCCAATTGTAATTGTAATAACACTCCCGTTCAGAGTGATGGAGAACATTTCATGGTCTGGTATGATTAATTAATGAAGAATATGCCTGTATAATGATCTGCTGAAGAGAAAACATAAGATCCATAACATAATGAATGGATTTCACTCATTCATCTATCTTAAGTCTTTTTTGCAAGATACCTCTGAGCGCTAGACATAGCATTTGGATCAGTTATAAAGCTAGAAGATGTGTAAAATTCATACAAACAATCATTTCCTATTGGTTACATATCTATAGTACACAGACTTGCACAAGCTGTTTTAGGTAAGGGCTGGCAGTAATTCACAGGTACTACATTGCCAGAAAATCTGTGGCTTTTCAGCTGATTGCCTGCTAATCATTCCTTACCTAGGCTTAAAATTTCTCTAAAAAGCCGTATCAGCTTGACATAGGGTATCTATCCTCACCTATGTGTTCTGGGGGACTGAGGCTATAAGTCTACTTATATAAGTGTACTCTACTATCCATCTTCCATTCCAGTTTTCAAATTGTCTAACTTAGCCCTTCAATTTTTTTAGGGATGTGTCTGTTTTGGGGGCAGGTTTAGCTCAGTCGGTTAGAGCGTGGTGCTGCTAATGCCAAGGTCATGGGTTCAATCCCTGTATGGGCTATGCTGAGGGTTAGACTAGGTGATCTCCAGAGGTCCCTTCCAACCTTACCATTCTATGATTCTATGATTCTGTGCAGATATCAGGGCAAAATGTGACACTATATTAACACACATCATCTTCAGTAAATTGCTTGAATGCACTGAGAAGCTTAACACCAAAAAATTGCTCCAAATAATTTATGGCAATTTTATTTTTTTTAAATATTCCATACGTATCTGAAAATTAAATGTTTAAAAACAAGTTTATTTAAAAAATACATTTTTTCCATACAAATGGTAGCTACACTAATAGTCTGTACATGACATTTAAACAAAATAGTGATATGTTTTATATATATGTATTTACATTTTATTTTGAAATAGTTATGTTGTGAAAATGTTTATTTTCCAGTTTAAGGGTTTTTTATAGCAAAGATATTTGAATAAAACAGTTCTTAATCAAGGTTTCATCTATCCTTTCTATGTAGTCCTTTAATCACATTCCTATTCAAGTCAGAGACAAAAAATCACTGACTTAATGGGAACAGATTATTATCCTAGTACTTCCTAGTGAAAAAAGGTTCCTAGTGAGAAAAATGTATCCTTTTCCAAAATTTTCTTCCTCTGTATTCTGAATATTGATATGTGAATTGAGAGCTCAGATTGTCCTAAGCCTTCTTGAAGTTTTGAGGTCATGTTCATTATTGTTTTTTAAGTACTGCTAAGTTGTCGTTGAAAATTTGGCCTCTATTTTAGTTGAATTACACTTTAACTGTACTGAAAAGAATATTTCTAAATGCTTACTAAAAAGAAATGAAAAACTAGGTATATTTACTGATTGCCCCCCCGGCACTGAATTCTACCCATTTGCCCAGTCTCTTTAGAGTCAACAAGGCTGAACTAATGTGACAAAGCAGTTTTGTTAAATTTTAGTATTTATTTTATTTTCCTATCTATATATTTCAAATCTGTCATATGCTGAACTTCATGCTATAACCTGAAACCTCATATCAGGTTGAGGTCAATCCAAATGTTTTTCTTTCTGGAGTCTGATAGATACTATTTTTAAGAAGACTGTGTGAAAATTAGGTACTTAATTTCTCTGTCATTTTGGCTGCTGCTTGTTTACTTTTAATTTAAT
Source organism: Rhea americana (assembly GCF_003343005.1). NCBI lineage: Eukaryota > Metazoa > Chordata > Aves > Rheiformes > Rheidae > Rhea > Rhea americana. The sequence continues at coordinate 2,843,193 of NW_028186856.1, read as the reverse complement.
GCTGTTCAAAAAAGTATTGGTATTCATTGGATGTCTTCCAGTCAGCAGATGCACAAGGATGAAAGAAGCCCATCAGTGAAAAATAGTATCCTGATCTTCCTTAATTATTCATAGAAATAGAGAAACAGAAATGACCTCTTTGCTGACTGATCTAATCCATCCTCGCTGGAAGTGGATTCTTCCCGTAATTCTGGTTATTGTGATTTATGGGTTTGGTTCTCAAACGAGAAGTATCACGCAGATATCCCTCTCCTATCTCCACCAAAAGCTCACAGCAGCCTCTTCTGATGGCTTAAGAGCAAAGGGAGAGCCAAAATGTCATATGATGTAGAAAAACTAGGAACTTCTGTATTAATAACTTATTGGCCATCCACTGTGCTTCTCGACACTATGAAGCAGTGTGCTCTGCTGGGCAAATGATGGATTTGTTTGGGAATTCATGCAGATGCATTAGATTGAACTCAACGTGGGGATCAAGGTTATATATGCTTTTTGTTCTCACCCAGATTTCAGATTAAAACTCTTGTAGTCATCCAAAATTATGTATATTTGGCAAGAACTGTACCTGTTAGAARGATTATACATTATTTTTCCGATCACGTATTTGTATTCCAAGACTGGATTTATATTTTATGGTTTCCTATTTGTTTTAATCTGTTTTCTCTTACAAACTCCCTCAGCAGTCCATAGCACTGTCTCCTTATCTCCATTCCCCACCTACTGTTAACTGACCTTTGCTACTTGGAGATTAAATATTGCCATCCTGGCCAGTATAGATTTATTAATTATAGTTGAGAGATGCCTTCAAGAACTGAAGAGCTTTCATCTTTCTCAGCGTGGAATGGGAAATATTACAAGTTGTATTTTCAGTCAGATTACTGTCTTCACTTCAAATCACCATAGGAACAAGAAGCAAGAATAAAACGTGTTTACATCAAAATAAAGAAAAGGAAAGAAGTTTAATTGAAGCTAGGAAGAGACCTGTTTTCTACAGTAGATTCCATCTGACATTTACACATCTGAGCTCCTTGGCAAGGTGAAAGGGAACAGTTTTATACTTACTGACATGAGCACAGCAGCAAGGTAGACTCTTTCCTTGCAGTAAGGTTAAATCACTAATGTTGCATAGACCGATTGCATAGTCTGAACCAAGATATTTAATGCAGCAACAGGAAATTTACATTCGAAGCAAAGATTTTGTTCTCAGATCCGAGTGCCTTTCTGATGTTTTCTTTTTAGAAGAGGCATTCTTACATTTCAAGTCAAGTTCTGGAGAATCAGCAATACAGTTCTGTTCACAAAGCCTGTGTTTAAATGTCTTGCTGAGTTAAGACCAAAAATGTCAGATTTGGAGTTGTCATAGTCTTTGCTTCTCTTATCTCTGGAGAGAAAGATGAAGCAGAGTTGACTCTTTCTCCTACAAAATGAAAAAGTGATGTAGGCAGGGTCTTGGGCTTTCCTTTCTCATTCCTTTTGACATAAACAAGGAGAAGTTGGATATAGATGGCCATCTCCATGGTTCTGCTCATCTCTCTGTTTTTCAATTTCCTTATCTCCCCCCAAAATGGGAGGAAGAACCAGTACCATTCATAGGCCTCCCAGTAGAACTAGCCAGGCAAAAGGGAAGTTGCAATGATACTTTAGAAACTCTGCAGCAGAGTTCTCCCTCTGCACTCAAACCGTGCATTGTTTGGCTTGTGACTTATAAAGATACTGGTTTACATCTGGCAGGAAGAGAAAGAAAAAAGGGGTGGAATAATACTTAATAATGAGGTAAAAAGGCATTATTTTTCCAGATGCTTATGTAAGTTGTTCGGCTCAGATTAATTAAATTGGCTTGTGCAAAACATGATGTCATTCTGAATTTTAATATTCTCACTCATACAAAAGCTATGAATATTTAAAAACTGAGCAGAAAAAATGGTTGGTAGCTCAACTCAATGCACATCAAGCACAATGAATAATGTTCATCCTTGTCTTGTCAGATGCCAGATCCATATGTGGTTTGTCAGGAATAACTGAATAGTTGTGTAGTATTTATTAAAAAAAAAAACTTTATGAATCAGAATTCAGTGGTGCCTCTGACTTATTTACATTTTGAGTGGCCTGTCTGTGTTTCTTTACAGAAAGTTAAGAAACTCTGTAAGTAAGAAGGTTTCATAAATTATAAATTTGTTAAATACTGGCTTAAGGATTCCCCTTCTTTCTAGTTATTGTAGAAAAACAGCCCTTTAATCCTCAGTTCAGTGCCCATCCTCCCAGCACCATGCTCAGTGCTTTCTTCTGCCTGCTCAGCATGGCAAAGCAGTTAGTGCCTCACTTCCAGTTGCTTATGAACAACTTAAAGAAATGCCTGCCTTTTTCCGCTGGTGTTGTAAGGAGCCTCAGCAGCCAAACACTGGCACTCTCAATCACTCTGATCATCTAGGMTCCTACTTCTTTTGGTACTGCTGTGTCTTAGGCGACCGCAGTGCCGGCTCAATATGCTTCCTAATAGGTAACTAAGGGAAACATTCCTGCAAGACAGGCCTCCACAGCTGTGAAGCCAGAGGACCATAACACCACAGAAGACATCAGTTCTTACAGTGTTAAGCTATTTGCTGGAACTGGACCACAGTGACCTTTATTCTGATCATGGTGGCCCTTGTAGCCATCCTTATCCATCATTTCCAGTCCATGACTTGAAACTGTCCAAAGGGAACAAAGATATTTTTTTCTAGTGAGAAATTTGGACACTCAGGAAGATCTTAGTTTAGTCCTTATGCCTCAGTGAGTCCTCTTTTGACTATATGCAACTTGCTGTATTCTCTGTATTGCTGTTTTCTGAATTCGCCAAAATAGACAAATGTTTTCCTTCAAGGCTTTCTTTGAAGCCATCACATAAGCAGGAAATGGAGAGACCTAAGTATTAAGGACAGAGACTATATWCCATGACAAAGCAGAAAGCAGTCCAGTTTTCTGCCTAAGACARCTGTGAGGGAGTCACCTAAACCAACACCTCCACCTGCTGCTGGCCTTTTCAAAAAGAGGACCAAAGATTTGCTCTAGGTTCTGGACACTGAGAGGGCTCCTTTCATTCAGCTATAAAAAAACAAATCTTTCAAAATATGCACAACTTTGTTAATCTTCAGAGAGCTCATAAGCCACAAATATTTTTTTCAGAAGTCAGTGGATATGCCTGGCTGCTCTGATGTGTGTTGTGAGACCTTAGTAAGGTTGGGCCTCCAGCAGGCTCAAAACTCAACACCACTGCTCAAACAACCTCTTCTGAATAGTGTCTCCATTGCAGATATTTACAAAGCAGCCAAATGGACTGTTATTTTGCAAATACTATGACAGAATCAGGTATAGGGTAGAAAATTATCAGATTCTCTGGTCCCTGTTTTCTTAGGACTTGTAGCTCTATCTTTGTAGTGTGGCCACAGCTTTGGGAGAACCTACACTGTATATATTACTCAAAAGGGAAAAATAAGTTATGGGAGGTCCTTATGTGCACTTCACATTATGCCAACCTATGTTCTTCAGAGGCTAACATGTCCTTGAACTTTGTGGCTAAAAGGAATCCAAGGTGCAGGAGGGATGTACTGCCCTATCAGCAGCACATGAGTATGTTCAGATATTGCAAAACCAAAAAATTCTCTTTCTCAAGTAGATGAGTTGCAGGTGCATCCTCGGTGCAATGTTCAAATTAATAACATAGCTTGGAGGCATCCACTGATTGTAGGGAAGTAAACAGTCTTGCACCAAAGGGATTACAGATGCTATTGTATTCTACGGGGTACTAAATTATGTCAGTGATGCACTTTTGAGCATTATGGATCAAGGGAAGTTAGCAAATGTTTATTACAAGGTAGACTGTATTTTCAAAATTGGCTTCAAAATTTACTGGTCAAAAGTGAATTTTAACTTTTTATTTCATCTCATCCACAGTATTGTCAAAGTGACTCACTTCAAACAGATTTGTATGTAAGGCTACATAAGCCTTAGAAGACATAAGAGACTTATGGGTATGATGGTGAATGGTACCAGCACATATGTTGAAATGTGCAATTGGATGTAATTTGGAATTAATAGTTGCTCCCAAAGTGGGAATATGTTCAGGCTTTCTTAGTGGAATGGGTTCCAATACATAATTGAATAGTAAAATTGCCAGCTACAGTCTTCCGATAGCAACTAACAACAGGATAGGACAGAATTCAGAGATTCATTTGCAAAAGTTCAAAAAAAAAAAGGATTAAATCTGAGGATTTTACAAGCTCATAAATTTGTATGCAGAATGTATATATGTATGAAGTTCCTAGTGATTTGGCGTGGCTGAATAATGTCTTTTTGCTGAGTATTTGCAAGATCAAGTATAATTACATAAGCAGTAAAAAAATAAAAATGAACATGGTTTCATTTTGGCCACTGAATGAAAGCTGGGTTATCTGGTTATAAATGTCCTTATTGGTGTATAAATACAGGAAAGTGGTCAACCTGGCAAAGCAGAAGTACCAGTATACCCCACTTCCTCCTGATGTGAAATAAATAGATAAGGTGAAAGCATTTGTAGAGTGGGCTGGATTACACTATACGCTACAGTATATCGAATGAATGTATGAGCACCTTACTTGGACACATTCTGTGCAAATTACTTACTTGGGCACATTCTGTGCAAATTTCCTCTTAAGCTGCTTTGTGTGTATGTATGCACACAGAGCTATCCCATTTTATATACTGCAGGAGCATTCAAAAGTGTTAACCAGGATTAGTGTTCTTGGTTTGGCACAGAACAAGGTTTGAGGTACGATCCTGTCTTGAAAGGATTAAAGGCACTTTAAGGTTGTATGTTTTGTATTTGTATGTATTTACTTTTTAAGAGTAAACAGCTAGTTTATATTTCTTTATTCACAGAACAAAGTCTCCTGCCTCTTAAGCCATCATTAGGCTTTGGTAGATATGATGGCTTGGTGGGTCTCAAATGAAATTATTTGGAGTTTAGTTTATATTCTAATTAGGCAGTTGACAGTTCTGTGCAGCCTTTGGTTGAAAATCAAAATACAGGTGGAAATGCTTCACTGGCTTAGGACAATTTTTAGTGCTATGGAAATTTATTAAGAGTTTGCTTGTGAGCATGGGGCTTCTTTTGCAGTGAAGAAAAATCATAAACTGGGTTGGAGACAGTGACTAGAATCCTGGACTGCTCTCTTTCTCAGGGAAATACCCTCACGACTGAGCTTGTGCTCTCACTCTCTCTCTGGCCTCACTGCTTTTGCATCCCTTTTCTGCACAATGGACCAATTTCAAAAGGAGAAACTGGGAGCATCCCTGTCCAGGGCCATACAAGGTTTTGGCACTGTCTTGTATAGCAGAAGCAGTGGGCTCAGATGCAGACTCARAAGAGTCTGAAATCCAGACTTTTGCTTTGGGGGCAAGTGCTGTAATGACAAGGCAATTATGCAGAAGATGCCTCCTACCTCCTTCCACGAAGCAGAACTCCATTGTGAATGCTGAGTGGATGAAGGCACTTATTAAACAGCCTTGAGCCTGGTGCTTGTTTAGGTGGTTGTTTCTGATGGACTGGCTCTAAGTACCCTTGCAGAAAGCTAACTTTTATATAGAAGCTAACTAGAGAGAAAGAAGAAAATCAGAAACCCCATTCCTTCAAAGTGCCTGGTGCTCTCCACTGACTTTGTAGAAATACTGAATTAAATGAGAAGCCTGTTCTATAATTCTTCCATATTCCTTGGTAGAGTAGCAGAGAGTTCAGTGGGGAATGAAGAGCCCTATTAGAGTTGATTTAAAGCCTACCACTAACCTTCAAGAATCACTGTGCTGGTGTCCATACTCATTTTTCACTCATTCTTCTCCTTATCCTTTTCAGGAATATTCTTTTTCCTCATGAGAATCTATTACTAAAAGAAGCAGCATGTGTCAAACTTTGTTTGAAGTATGGCAGGAGCCATACTTCAAAATATAGGGAGAGGCAGCTATTCCCAATGTTCTTAATTTTGAGGAAAAAGACATTCTACGTCTTGTTTGGGGTGTAAGGAAGCTGAACAAATGTCACATTGGATTTAGGATGGCAGCACTTTGTCTTCCTGTGTTTGCAGTCAAGCGTGCTTTATAGTTCCAGAGTTACACATGGTGTACTTCCACATAGTCATCTACCTGTACCGTAGGAAATATTTCAGCAGCGGGACCAAATCTCTTTCTCTCTGCCTATCAGACTCTCCATTGCATTGAGTCCTTACTCTTAGCAGGAGTAGCACACCTGAGGAGACAGGACATGCACATCCGTCCTTATGCAGATGACCAACTGATCAGAGACGAGCAATGGCAATGAGCCTAGAATGTGCTTGCTGTTCATCCAGATGATTCTCCCAAAGAACTGTATTATAATAAAGAGACAAAGTTACAGTCACAGATAATGGATTTCATAAGAACTATGATGARTTCCAAGTTAGTGAGCTTTGGCACAGGTCCATATGCTCCCAAAGAGAGACCAGATGGACAAGAGTATTTTGTCATCTCATCATGTTCTCACAGAGTTGATACAGTGGCTAGAACCTAGAAAACACAAGGAAATTAAGTATTGAATCCTGTGTCCCCCTTGTTTGCAGATTCTGCTTGCAGGCACAGGCAGARATGACCACTTGGCCTGCACAGAAGTGCAAAATGTCTGACTATGAAAGCTGTGGTACTTTATGTCAGCATCCTAGAAGCTAGAGCCAAAGCATTTACAGCACCCAAATGTATAGTGTTCAAATTGTATCTCTGAAAACTCATGTTGCAGATCCTGGCAGTCAGCTCCTTCATTAAAAAGAAATGAACAAGCAAAAAGTATGAGTTCACCATGACAGCTCAAAACTGCTGGAGTCTGGAAAGTGCTAGGGCCATTGCAATTGTGTGGTGGACTTCAGCAGAGTTGATCTGTCATTGGGAGTGGAGCAGGGAGGAATAGGGTCAGGGGGAAGTGGCTGTTCTTCATGATATGACTGTCCTTTACCAAAGATAATACCTCAGTGCTGTTTGTTCCGAGGGAGCTGCAAGTGCAGAATTGTTTTCCAAAATCATGTTTCTACACTGGTCTTGCACAAACCCTGTTTTTTTCATGCGGTTTGCAAGCTAACGAGACACATTCATTGTTCCTTATCAGCTGAGACAGTTTGACTTAATAAACTACAAATGTTCATCACTTTCTGATTCGTCTCCTAATTTACTGGATGTAATTTAATAGTATCTTGCTGAGCAATTTCACTCAGGCACGCTCTTCTGGCAAGTCATAACCTAGATTAAATACCAAAGATCAGGTCTGCCTGGACAAATTCAGGTGGGTGTGCTGCACACAGGGAAGTTGATTAAAGTGCAGAATAGTGGTCTAAATGAAAGTAGACTCTTAGATGGTTAATACAGCATAGCCCTGCCATCTTGATGCTTCACCTTTACGGCAAATGGAAGAGAGTGCAACTGGACCGATCATAAAGCAAAATAATTTAACTTAGTAGCCATGTTTGTATAGCGTATGGGAGGAAAAGAGGAATTTTGYGGCTAAGGAAGAGAGAAAGGAGATAATTACAATAATCAAAATGGGAAGCAAAGAGCTCCTGAATGTAGCTGTCGGGCTAGAAAGAAAGGAGAGAAGCTGGATGATTGTGGGGTTGCCAGATGATTAAAGTGATGTTGTCATATTTGCGAATATTTTGTCTGGATATGAGCATATGCGTGGTGTATTGCTTGTTATTCTGATGGCTGTATGTACTGCATCTTCCATACAGTCCTTGTCRTGCTTTCTGTGCACTTAAATTGAATTTTATGAAAAGTGTCATTTGAAGTCTATTGCAGACACACACGCTGGAACACACACATATGTTTCGACTTGCTCTGCCTTTGACAAGGATACTGTTTCTTTTTCATCCAGCTCAGAAACGTGCAAAYCAGATCAGTGTCTTCCTTCAAGTTTTGTTAGATTCTTCAGAATGTTTTACCATTTAAGCTTTAATTTTTTTAAAAAGTGTCTAGCCTTCTGGGTAAAAGAAGTTTTCTCCAGGATAAATTGCCACTTGAGTGTCTTCTTGAACCTCCTGCTGTCTGGTACGAAGAAATGTAACATTCCTATTACATGGAGAGGTGGGGCTGTCTTTGAAAACAGAGAGGTTTTAACCTTCAAGGCATTAATTGCAGAAAGTAGTTTGGTACTTTAGGTACCTACTTTGGTACATACTTTGAATTTTATGCAGGCAGAAATGCAATCATCTCATGTGAATCTGGAAGGAAAAAGATCTGATTGATTGGGGAAATTGGTTACAGTTTTCTTCTTTTAAGCTTCTGTTTTTTTTGCTCTCTAGCATTAGCCTTACCTTTTTCTCCAAAAGACTTTTTTCAGATATAGCCCCTATTTTCAAGTTTGTATCTATCTGTGCTGTTTTATTTCTCTTTAAGAATGCAAACCCACTGCTGCTACTTTTCAACTTCTATAATGATCAACTGCTATAATGATCTTTCTAGACTGCAATTTATAGACCTTTCAGCGTGCTTGCACACTCTCTCTGCATGCTATTTCTTCATATTTAACTGAAGCTGAACTTGTGCTTTCCCCTCAAGAAAACGTGTGATTGATCTCTGTGGTTGTTTGCAATCTTATCGCGAGTGAGTGTCCGTTGGACTCTAGCTTCATTATTTATCTGCCATAGCTGTGTATTGAAGAGTCCTGTCCCTAAATGCATTCCACCTTAAAAGAATTCAAATCAGCTATAAACTATTATGCTATATTTGTTCTTTTTTTTAAAGTAAATTCAAATTGTAAGCTAATCAAAAGGCCTTCTGCAAACATCCTAAAACTTTCTTCAATATTTGCCTGATCAGTAGGAACTATGTTTGAGGAAGTGCAGACAGTGAGACCGTACAAGAGACACCATTAGACTGACGGCCCTCGAGGGCTGCAGGGATGTGTCATGTCACAAACATAACTGCAGGAGATAGAGTAAAATATTTCTAAAACATAACTCATCACAGCAGTGCAACAAAAACAGTGCAACAAAAAGTGCAATACTCTCAGTCTTTATAGCTGGGGAGGGCAGAAGGAGGGGAGGTGGAGCAAAGGTGAATGGGGCATATGAGATATAGATGTTTAAATCCTGCTTATTTAGGGAAACTCCTCATTACATGACTGGCCTTTTGAAGTAATTCTGGCAGAAGGATTACATATTCGTCCCATGATGGAGAATTTTTACCTCCTTCTCAACAAACTGCAAAGCTCTTTTTAGTTTCATAACTATGAGACAGCTATTTCAGAAGCCCAGGGCACAGTCAACTCAAGAACAAGTCAAATATTTATATAAGTAGCTTTTGTTTAACTTGTATATTTTTGCCAGGAATAGAAAGGAAAAAAAAAAAAAGTGTAGTTCTTGTGGTGTCCCACAAACTACTCTAACAATGTCTTCATTTCGTTTCAGAAGTCTACAGAACAGATGAAGAAAGTACCAACTATTGTGCTGTCTGTCTCTTACAAGGGAGTCAAATTTATTGATGCCACAAATAAGGTATGTGCAATTGCTGAATTCTTTTATTGCTTTTATTCTGTAGCACTAGGAAYGCTTACAGGGTCGGCTCTGTAAAAGCACCAAGCCATAGAGTGAACAGATTTGCACTTTGTGTCTCCTTTCTTTTTTCTCTTCTCTCCCAAATGGATGTAATCTGAGTGTCACTCTCCGGAAGCTCAGTCTGGAGGACAAGTGAAGCAGCTTTGATGGCTCGTTTGGAAAACACTGTGTCCAATCTTCTGCCATTAAAAAGGCAGCTCATCACAAAAGACATTTGGCAAGGGGCTTCTGTGGAGTGCTTTATCATAGTCTTTCCTATGCAGTTCCTTAAGTCTGCAGAAAATACATATGCATTTTTCATCAACATAACTTTTTAAAATATATTAAAATATWAAGATTTCCCAACAAATAATAATGTTGTAAGTTTTTATTCAGGGCCAGACATTAGCAAGAGTAAGAAACATGAGGCTTGAATGTCCTTTTCAAATGTAAGAGCCTCTCTCAAAGGTATTTTCCTGGTACTAGATGTTTGACTTCTTGAACTGCAGCAGCTTCTTCACAGTTGTGATTCCATATTTTTTTTTCCCTTTTATTGTGTGTCAATGCCCTGTTCTTTGTTTTTTACATTTTAAAATGCATCCAACATCTTAAAAAAGAAAAAGGCAGAAATTAAAAGATAGGAGAACTTAGTGATGGATGGGACAATGGGTTATTGCTCAGCCAAAGTAAAATGTACAAGCTCCRTAAGCAGTAGTAAAATAATACACAAATCTATCTTCTTTTGATGTCTAAGATGGCAAGAAAATGCAGTCTACACTGATGCTTGCATGTGAATAGAAAAGAAATTATCTTTTCTGATATGTGAATAAAATTTGCTAAGCAATATAAAACATAAATCAGGCAATCCAGCTACCTCATCGGTTTCATAACCTGTATAACAGTTTTATGTTGCTGAACATTCAGACCGCAGAGCGCATCTAACCCACTATCCTTCAAACTTGCCGTATCAGTCAGTTTATAAAGGTGTTTAATTAGAACTGGGTTTTAGGTGAGGCAACGGAAGTGGATTTGTGATCTTGTGCTACAGTTTGGAAGCCATTTCTAAGGCTAGAAGATGGTATGAAAGAAAAATAGAGGTAAAACTACTACGATGTCCAGTCTGACCACTTTGCTAGAGCAGACGGGCCAGGGGTTCCTGTCGGCTCCTTTTTCTTCTATTGATTCAAAATTGAGCTTCTACAACCCTCATTTCCTATACATTCTTTCATGTGCCAGGCATAAATCAGGACGTTGTGATGTTATTAACTCCAACTTGGACAAGRTTGTCTTCAGCTCTTAAATCTCCTCTGTAGTGTAAAGGACATAACTGCTGCGTCCTTAGGTTTTTAAAAAAATTAAGAGAACAAAAGGAGCTTTCAGCATCTCTTTATATAGTACATCATAGACTCTTGCATGAGAAGGAAACTTAAAGGAAGTTTGGCAAACTGTATTAGGTAGCTCTGGACCTGTCCCCCTTAAATCTTATTCCTAGCAGTACAATAGATGTATKTGATCACGTTAAATAATGCCACGGTCCTGTGTTGTTTCTCAAGTGGTAGAATGCTTTCTCTTCAGTTCAAAATCTCCACTGCCTTTCCCTTCTGCAAAAACCAGGTAATAGCCTGCAACTGTCCCCGGAGCATTGTTATCATCCCTGTCCACTGTGTGCTGTACTCAATTGCTTCAAGACCTAAAACAGATTAGCACTAAGGTGAGATCCTGTTCAGACTTGTACTGCTTCCGTATGAGCTTGTAGTTGACAGCGCTGGGCACCACCTATCAATAAATGCATACTTTTTAATGACAAAAATACCTAGCAGTTACATGCTTGAAACCTCAGCTCTCATGGCTGTTCATCCTTTTACTTCATGCTACCAAGCTGAGAATTTGTATTCCAAGTTGTAGCAGGCAAAAGCTTCAGGTAACGAAGGGGCTCTGACCTCATTCCACGAAAGCTGTTTCAGTGGCRCCTTGACGCTTGGCATGACACCACTTGGACATGACACCATTCCCGTGCAATTGAGGCCAGAAAGAAATTGCTGCCTGGAGAGAGCAGATATTCAGAATTTTCTCTTGGTCACATCTATCCCTAACTTCTGGGCTATTTCTGGAAGAGCAGGGGTTGTCTGACACAGTGTAGGCAAGCAATGTAGGCTGCTTATCAAAAATTTGAACTCTCAAAGGTATTTCCTTGGCAGAACCAAAATTGACTTTTACCTTCCCTGCTGTTTCAGAAGCTCTGGAGGTTCCTCTTGRCAAACTGAGTGACAGTTTTTAGAGTGTTTATGTTGTTGGTCGGTGCCTAAGAAGTGTACCCAGAACAGCAAAGCAGTTCATAACCTTTTAATTTCTACAAGATAAGACTGTGGTTCTACTGGAGTAGTGACCTTAGGAAACAGTAACTGCATGCACTGAAAACATAATTTTCAGTTCACAGAGGATATTGCACRGAAGCTAGGGTAAGAAGCTCAATTTCAAACTAGTTTTCAAACAGAAGATTAGTTTTAGGTACACTTTATTTTATTCAAAGCAAACTTGATATCGATGTGTTTCCAAACTTTATATTATTCAAAGTTAAAACATTGAAACAACCATGTAATTTCTGACTAAAGTACAAAACCCCATGTCCTTTGACCTAATCACTTAGGAAACCTTTCAACATATCTGAGCTCTTTCCACATACTCTGCATAAAATCAGTTGACTACTTTGTGGCTTGTGATTTGGCTTAAATATTTAGCGTGATTTTAAGACCTTACAAGTTTTAATTATTTCTCCTCTTTAAACTGCAACGTTATGAACACAGCATTAATGATGATATATTACAGCTGTATCTGGGGGTATCTAAATCACTGGTTTTGGTGTAATTGTAATTCTCATCAAAGTCTTAATGAGGGTAAAAGTTATCAAACTGAGAACAGAGAAGATAAAATGCTTGAAGTAACGTAAAAAAAACAATGTTAATCAGAAAGTACAAGTATCTGTATATATTGGCRTCCATTGAAATATAAGTACTGGTTTTGTCATTTTTATGAATAATGCATTATACAGAAATAATCAAATRTTTTGCAACAACCTAAGATTAAGAGGATTATTTCATATCTTCAGTAACAGTTTCCTTATCTTGGTTTTACCACACTTTAAAATATGTAATGCTTTTTTTTAAGATTTTCCTAAGCTATTATTTATTCAATTAGATATTAATATATCTTTTAGAAAACTTGACACCTACATACAAGGGGGAAAGTTGCCACTTAGCAAATGAAGGAAGGTAAAGCATCTTAAGCAACTTAGTTGCATACATTTCRTTTTCTTCAAAAAAGAGGAGGAGGAGAGAAGGTGGGAAAAAAAGACAGAGGTGGGGGAGAAACAGAGATACTCAGAGATTGTTTTAATTTGAACAGATCTCRGGGACTGTGACTCTCCAGATGTCATGTGTTCTTTGGTGCAATAGCAATGTCATACTGCAGCAGACTCGTTCTCTTTGGTTTTTGGGGGGAGAAAACATTGCTACAGTCAGTAAGGCCACAATTCAGAAAAGCATATAAGCTAGTCTCTGAGGAAATTTATATTCAATGAATCATTCTTCTATTTAAATAAGTCATTTGAAATGTGTGTGTTGCTGAATCAAGGCCTAATCATAAGCCGCTGTGCAGTATCTTCTCTCCGACTTCATGGTTCCTTTGGCCTAAACACAATAATTACATATCAGTATTATATGTAATGAATATTCATATTTTTTCCAGAGCTTTAGATAGCTTTCTTTCTTCCATTGGACAGACATGCCCCTCCTTTATCTCAGTAGTGTGCTRTAGCTTACATTGGCTTTTGCAAGTAGTGTTGCTTGGTGCATGAACAGTTTAATTTTTTTACCTCTCTCTTACAGGATGCTGTTATCAGTTAAGTGGAGAAAAACTGCCATATCCTTCTATAGTGATCTTTTTACCAAACAGAAGCCTTTTAACAGCTCTAGGTTTCAATTATAATTATAATTGGAACAATAAGTAATGTTTTCTCTTGAAAGACTATAGCCAAATTTCTTCCAACACCATGTGCAAATGCTTGGATATTGAGCCTCTAGGGTTTTACTCGATCCCATCAGTAGACTAAAACAGTATCATGTAGTGCTCACTAGACACAAAGCCAGCAGCATCAGAAGATGCTAATACGGTGTTTTGAAACAATAGTTACAGCTGTATGCTAGGAAATATGCCTCTGTCAGCTGAATAAGCTGGACAAAAGTGTAATTTTAAAGAGAGCAGGAAGGCTCTAGAGCATAGTAGTAGTTTTCTGTCAGATTGTCATCAATTGTAGATCCCATTGGAAAGGATCAGCATTGCAGTGATCTGCGTAAGAGGATCAGGCGTGGGGAGTGTTGACCCTCTTCTTATTAAGAAAGTTATGAAATACTTCAGCACAGCCAGCTGAACATAGATGCAAATCTGAAAATACAGCTTTTAAGACTCTTCTACATTTAAGTCCTCAATTGATTGAAAATATTTTTTTGACAGAATATTATTGCTGAACATGAAATCCGTAACATTTCCTGTGCTGCACAAGACCCTGAAGACCTTTCTACATTTGCGTACATCACTAAAGACCTGAAGACTAATCACCACTACTGCCATGTATTCACTGCGTTTGATGTGGTCAGTTTATAGAAGTTACTTATTTAATACTTCTTTGTGAATCACTGTTTCTATTAAAACATTTTCAGGGTACATGGTGGTTAATGGATGGTATCATTCATTTAGCACACAAAAAGACTAATCTAATATGAATAGTAACAGGACATTTGGGGAGAAAAGCAAAGATATTCCTTGGTATGAGCTCATTGCTCATCTGAAATAGTTCACCCCTGTAGTCTCAGCTGTTGACTGTAAAATTAGCAAGTAGCTTTCTGTAAAAGCCTTAACACACAATTCTTCTTCTTAAACTACTGGCAATTGCCTTACAAGAAGTTGACAAAAAAGTTTCGTTACCCGTTCTGAAGTCTCAGCACAGCAGATGATAAACAAATCAGAACTTAAGCGTTTYTTGAAACTAAGCTCTGTTTTGTGCAAACAAGTGGCTCAATATGCATTATATACAGTGCTCAAGCCGGCCAAATAGTAGACCCAGGAACTAGCTTAAACTGAGCCTACAGGTTGTCCTACATTTCWGAATATGTTATATTACCTGCATAGTCAGCGAAAGGCTAGTTTGGAGGTTTCCAGCCTTTTCGTGCTGACCAGCACAGCAGGGAGAGAAATGATTGGCCCAACCGCAGCGGGGAGAGGGCTGGGTCCTTTCCTGTGCATGCTTCTCAGGGTGGGCACAAGCCACATTCACCAAGCAGATGTGGACTGCTTATCGTGGCCTTCCAGACCAGGGATCGGATGTTATTGAAGTGAATGATTTCTTCAGATTTCTTAGTCCTGTGGTTTCCCGAATTTTGATGCTCAGCCAGATCAGTCCCAACAACTCAAACATCTTCCAAAATGTTTTATTTAGACTTTTTGATGTTATATTGAATTAGCTAGAAATCTAATGGTATGAAAATGCCTCTGCAAACATATAGAAAATATATAAAAAATTCTATATTAACTATATTGTATTTATTTTAAACAGAGAAGTGAAACAGATTTATCAAAGAGGACAGCATGCATATAGCTAATTACATATCTCAAGAAATCCCAGGGACATTTGGTTACTACAGTGCATATGAAGAAATTCAAAACATCTGAAGAGATCTATGTGGAATGTTTTCCTCTGTGTGTTTTTGTATGAAAGATACCCCTGTAAATATTAACAATATATTATGGAGTGGCCTCTCTATTCTGCTCTGCTGTTTGTCATGTCAGTGGGAGTTTTAGCTTAACAAATAATCRTAGAATCATAGAATCAATCAGTAAGGTTGGAAGGGACCTCTGGAGAGGTTGGACTAGTCCAACCTCYCTGCTCAAGCAGGGTGACCTAGAGCATGKTAGACAGGGTTGCATCCAGGTGGGCCTTGAAGATCTCCAGAGAAGGAGACTCCACAACCTCTCTGGGCAACCTGTGCCAGTGCTCCGTCACTCTCACAGGGAATAAATTCCCCCTCACGGTCAGATGGGACTTCCTGTGCTTCAGTTTCTGCCCATTGCCTCTTGTCCTGTCACACGGGACAACTGAAAAGAGTTTGTCTCTGTCCCCCTGACATCCTCCCTTCAGATACTTATACACATTGATAAGATCCGCCCTCAGTCTTCTCTTCCCCAGGSTAAACAGGCCCAGCTCTCGCAGCCTTTCCTCGTAGGGCAGGTGATCATCTTTGTAGCCCTACGCTGTACTCTCTCCAGTAGCTCCAGGTCTCTCTTGTACTGGGGAGCCCAGAACTGGACACAGWACTCGAGATGAGGCCTCACCAGGGCTGAGKAGAGGGGCAGGATCACCTCCCTCGACCTGCTGGCAACACTCTTCCTAATGCATCCCAGGAGACCATTGGCCTTCGTGGCCACAAGGGCACATTGCTGGCTCATGGTCAACTTGTCATCCACCAGCACTCCCAGGTCCTTCTCTGCAGAGCTGCTCTCCACAAGGTCAGCCCCCAGCTTGTACTGGTGCCTAGGGTTGTTTCTCCCTAGGTGCAGGACTCTGCACTTGCCCTTGTTGAACCTCAGGAGGTTCCTCTCTGCCCAGCTCTCCAGCATGTCCAGATCTCTCTGAAGGGCAGCACAGCCCTCAGGCGTGTCAGACACTCCTCCCAGGTTGGTATCATCAGCAAACTTGCTGAGGAGGCACTCCGTCCCCTCATCCAGGTCATTGATGAATAAGTTGAACAGGATGGCGCCCAGGACTCCAGTAGCCACAGGCCTCCAACTAGACTCCACACCAYTGATGACGACCCTCTGAGCTCTGCCTTTCAGCCAGTTCTCAATCCACCTCACTGTCCRCTCGTCTAACCCACACTCCTGAGCTTCTCTAGGAGGCTGTTACGGGAGACAGCATCAAAAGCCTTGCTGAAGTCAAGGTACACAACGT
Source organism: Rhea americana (assembly GCF_003343005.1). NCBI lineage: Eukaryota > Metazoa > Chordata > Aves > Rheiformes > Rheidae > Rhea > Rhea americana. Next base: position 2,826,633 of record NW_028186856.1, on the reverse strand, counting down.
CCACTGCTCTCCCCTCATCTACCCAGCCAGTAATTCCAGATAGGGACTTTTAGAAAATTTTATTTTAGCAGCACCTTTGCCTTTTGAAAACAGATCATGTTTATTTTGAAAATAGCAAGTTCAAGCTACAGTTCTTACTTCTTTTTTTTCAACAATCTTGCCTTAAAAAATCTCAGAAATGTTATTTCAGCGAAAGTCCTTAACTCTCCCACTGTTTTGGTAGAAAATGACTAAGTTCCTCTTACATTTGTGCTTCTCAAATGGCACTACACAGACTTCTAGTGTCTCAAGAAACTATCAACACATGTCAATTAATCAGTCATACRGTTCCCACCTAAATTTAGTGAAATGGCTAGAGGCTCTAAATTTTAGGACTAAGAGGGCTGATTGTCTAAAATGTTTGCAAATATTTGCCTAATACCATTTGAGTTAAATGCAAGAAAAATTTAAAATAATATTGAAAGTTGAAAATATTTTATTATAGTACTGTGTGTGAATYCTTGAAACATGCTTACATGAATATAAATAAGCTAGATCAAAAATAAATAGAGAAGTCTGAAGAGAGTGTTTTTATTCATAACTGGGGAAACAGCATTGCAGAATGATGGCATATAGGAGAACTTAAATAATAAATATTCTGGAAGGCAGGTTAGAAGAAATGTTAGACTTTTTTGAGTTCTTTTGTTTAAATTGTATTAAAAGTTGATATACCACAGTCAACAAGATGTTACATTATATAGATATTACTGAAAAATGAAGCAGCTAAAAGGAGACTGATTGAAACTACTAAGGAATATTTAAATGGATCAGGAGAAATAATAACCTAATTTGACTCAGAATATTGCATTTTCATTTATAAGTCTAATAATCACACAAAAACATAGACCCAGGTATAGCAGATGAAATACATGTTCTCSTTGCTTGGCGAGGAAAGAGTGGTGACTGGAATAACATTTTGCTCACTTCCCATACCTTATGAGTAGTGCTTAATACCTCCAAGCACTCTTAATGGCTATTTTAAGCAATACAGATAGTTTAATGTCTAACTATCTTAATGTAGCATTCTCCTGCTACATAATCCTCAGTGGGGTGTTGCCTATTCAGATATGCTCTTTTTCATGTTGTTTTATTTCTCAGGATCTAACACTTGTGATGCAAAGTTCAAGCTTCATGAAAAACAGCTAGATATTCAGAACATTAGCATACAGTAGATTAAATTTTCTATTTAAAGTCTAACACTTTTATGTAGCCTGAGCTTCCAGTTTACTAATAGAAACAGTGCTATGACTCTACATTCAACTTCGCTATTCAGAGTTGTAATTCTATAATCAGAATTCCCAAAACATCAGGCCTCAAGAAGATTTAGGAGAAGGAGGGTTGGGGGAAGAAGAAGAAATATTGATCAATATTTGAAATCCACCTCACCCTCATTCACTTACGTAAAGCAGACCTAAAACTGCCAGTGAACGAGTTCCTCCGGATAAACAAACTGCGCTAACAGTTCCTATACCAAACTCTGGTTCACATGTGAGAGACATCCAAAGTAATTTTGATCAGGTATCCCCCACTGCCTGGCACACCTGTGAGCAGAACACAGCTGGCATAAATAGGAACAATTTCTGCTCTTGTTCCTGTCAAGGATTAGACTGATGATCTGTATAACACAAAGACTTGTCGTCTTCTGTGTATCCTTCTGTCTGTCATTGCATAGATTTATGCTGGATAAGGGAAGTAGGAACTGCTACTATCCATATTTAACAGAGAAGAAAAAGTCAGGTCTCTATCAGGTCTCAGAACTTCCGTCTTCTTCCAGTAGATTAGGGAACTTAAAAAAAAAAAAATGTTGAAAATTCTCTCTTCACATGGTTGTCCAAGTAGGGTCAGTGTGGCATCTCCACCACCACAGAGCAGAGAACTTCTCTCTTGCAGTAGCCACAGAGGGCACGCTCAGACACTCTCATCTCTGTGACCTATACGACAAAGCACGTGTAAAGACGTTTCAGTTCACCCCAGCAACCTCCTTGAGACTGAGTACACTCAGCTACAGCAAACCTTCAGCTCATGGGCAGATGATGCCCTCCTGTATGTCTAGTCTCCACCAATGGCTTTTTCAGTGACTTAAAAAAGGCCCACTCTAAAGGCTTGATTCTTTCCTCCTTTTGCATAGAAAATAGCTTTCTGTGCCTCATTTGAAGACAGAGATGGATTCAGAAGTGTGCCATCTGCTGCTGTTGTAAATCCAGATGGAGAATCGATCAGGAATGAAGTTGCAGGGCTGTCTGTTCATGAAAGTCTCATGCAACGCGGGAGTCCACAGCTGTTACAAGCAAATCGTGGACATGACCTCTTCGTACATCTTTCTTCCATGAATGCAGAAAAGTTCACACATTAGAGAGGGCAGACAAATGCATGTCCTTTCCCCAGCCAAAAAAAAAAGGGGGGAAAAAAAAGAAAGTTTTTCTAGTCTGGAGAGATAAAGCACTTACTGTGTAAATGTATATGTATCACAGCTACGCATCTCAAAGAACTCTGGTTAATAGCAAGTAATATGTCTTTCCTGTTGGGTTTTTGTAGTAGAAATACGCATTATTTGGCCTTCAAGACTCTATTATGAGTAAGAATTAGGCAAATGATTATGTCCCAGGAGACTGGATTTTTGAACTGGRCTGGGATTTTTTGATTTTTCCCATTAAGATTCCTTCCATCCTGTTCTGTTTGATTTTTCTAACAGGGATTTTAAGTTCAGGACCTTGAACACAGTCCTAACTGACATTCCCACACACTGGATGTGGTAGGTAGCTTACACTAATCATCTGTGAGACCCCAAAGGAAGCCTCTTCAGTAAATTCAGCCTTCAAAAAAGAATAGATTTGACATCGATTTTAAAGGAAAAAGAATGATTAAGTAAAAGCAGAAACCTGTACAGTCCTCATTATATCCAAAGCACGTTTTAAAAGAGGCAAAATTTTAGCTTTCCCAAAAAAATGCTTCGCAAGTGACATTTTAGCTTTTATAGATGAAAGACAAAAATTAGCAGTCTTATCCACTGTCTTAAAATATTCTGAAGCTGCAACGTAGCCTTACAGAAGCATGAAAATACAATGAAGAAGCAGTGCCTGCTGCATTTTGCACTAGCGACTTATGCAGTTAAAAAAAAAAAACAGTGAAAATGTAACAAAACAATTATCCGTTGTTATAGACTGGATTAAAGTGGCAGAAGAATACTGACTCACACCGGCACTGAGGCGTTGCATGGTAACATTACACTGCAAACAGGGCAACGGACCGCTGTTCCTCCTGCCGCAGAAATTGTTGCTCGTAGGAGTTACCTTGCTCGCTTTTCTCCTCCGCCGTGCCGAGGGAGGGAGAGGACCATAGCAGGGCTGGGAAGCACCGTAGTTCCAGCGGTTTTGCTTCCTTTCCAAGGAGCCTGTGGGGTGCTGTAGGGCTAAATGTCTACCACAATTGTCACAGGATCTACAACTTCTGTGCTGAACCTCCGTCCGGGAGACTGATCTGTTTCTCCTCTTCTTTTTGTGTCGTATGTAAAATTCAAATATTCTGCTTAGAGCATCAGAAGAATTTCCAGCATGGTTGCTGTGGTTTTGTTTTCCTCGCCAAGCCCCAGGGGAATCCCACTCTTACTTCTCCAGTAGGTCCTGATAGGAAACCATGCAGACCTAATCTTTGTATTCCTGCCCTAGTACTGCCTATGAGAAATCTCTCAAAACAAACTTGCTTGCTTCTCTTTTTTTGCAAATACAGTATTGCGGGTATCCATTTTACATTTCAAAGGAGACGATTTTAAAGCCTTCCTTACCTCTGTTTGCACACTTCACCTCAAGGTTCTGCAACAGTACATAAAGTATGAAGTTTATGTACAAATTCTGGTTCAGTTTATATTTAGAATATGTTATATTTCAAGATATTTATTAACCATAGGAACATTTATATGTTTCCAGTGGTTATCAGGCTCCAGACATGCTTTTTTTTTCCATTTTACAGACTATGTAAGAAAACAAATCTTAGTACCTTCTGACAGGAGAGAAGCTCCAGACTACATTGCTTGTGTCTTTGTGTAGCAAACTCTCTGCTTTTTTCCAACCTTTATCTCAGAATTTTTCAAGCCTCTCTMCCAGAGACCTTTTTGTATGCCACACTGGATGGTGATTTCTCTCAGCCCCCCCAGTATTACAATCTGCTTTTTATCCCAGCCATTATGACAATGGCTGTCCTGTTGATATATTCCTTATCAATAACAGCATCCACTGTAGATAATCGTGTGGTGCTGCAGTGCACTCTTTCATTATCATGACAGCAGATTAAGATGTCTCTAGAGTAATATTCTTGTGCTATTAATATCTATGCTCCATTTCAAATAATACTATTTTGTATATTTTTAACAATTATATGGAATTGTTCTTAGTTCTGTGACCAGTGTTTTGCTAAAAAAGCAGACCACTTTATCATAATAGTCTCTCTAGCCTTTCATTTATGACTCCATTGGCAAACTACATTCTCAGTGTTTTCCAATSCTGGACAGTTTCCTCAAATTAAAGAGGAGACAATTTGGAGACTATTATTATCAAATCAGGCAGTCATTTTAATTTGGAAAGCTGTGAAACTTTGGATAGCTTACTGTCATGAATCCACTCCTAACAGCTGAGCATATCCCAGTGGAGAAGTATAGTCGTTTTTCTGTCTGACCTAGCACAGACCAGAATTGGCACCTTTGTAAGAAGCTTTTACAATAAGCTAAATCTGCCAAATTGAGCCTATTTTTCTAAGCATACATGTGTGATAACAAAGGGATGGAATTTCTTCATGACTACAATGAAATTATAGTTTATGGCATGAAATAAAATGCTTATCCTTTTAACTCTATTTAACAACTGAAGGGTGGATGCTAGAGTTCTGCGTATCTTGCATAACTTTCTGGCTTATTTCAAACTCRACACTTACACTTGAGCAGCTAAAAAGATACCTCACTTTAAAACAGCTACATCTGAAATTATATCAAGAGCAYGTGGGAATTTTAAGTATTTCATATAGTTTCAAAGTAATAGACAATGGCTTCCAATCTAGGGTCTACAAAGGATCCGGGAGGAAGGGCTAACTTGTAAATTATCACATCCAAGACATTTAGGAATTGCTCTGGGGAGACTGCAGGACGCAACAAGAAAAGCAAGCTTGAAGGCTTGCATTTGCTCTGCAGGAGTTTGAAATGTTACTGGAAAGTTTGTAGAAGCTGACAAATAAAATATCAAAATAAAACCYCAAACCTGAGAAAAATTACTGTAGAATTTCAGTTGAGATTTGGATTTTGGTTAAACTGGAAACTCATGGCTGCTTTTTAGTTGATGTAAAACTACACTGAAAAAGCATTCATACTGATTCTCTGATTGCTCATTCGTGTTTGGTAAACCTTTCAACAGGTTCTTTTCCACCACATACAATAAAAATTTAAAGTATTCTTAAGACCACCAAACTGGTCTTATTCTTGAAGAACCTGACTTCTGTAGAAATACATATGAACGCCTCAAGCTTACAAGTATACTCTGACATGCCAGTTTAAGCTCAATCTCTTTTAGTTGTAAAAGACACAACTATGAGAAAGTGGAGTGTTCACTTTCATGCACGCGTAGATGTTTCATGTTTAGCAAGAAAAAGTTTTTGAGTTTTTAGAAGTAATTATTTTCACTACAATAAATTACATTTAGATTGTCCWTGATCAATATGAAATCAAGTGAGAGATGTCAAACATTGTACAGACTTAGCAAGTTGCCACTGGTGTGTTTTTAATTCCTTACATTAAAAATCACTGCTATAGGCAGTACTGTYTCTCCTCTTGACCTAACAATAATTCATCTTAATGCCAATATTTTTTTCCAGAATTTAGCGTATGAAATCATTCTTACRCTAGGACAAGCGTTTGAGGTGGCCTATCAGCTGGCACTACAAGCACGAAAAGGGGGCCATTCTTCAACCCTTCCAGAAAGCTTTGAGAATAAACCCTCCAAACCTATTCCAAAACCACGTGTTAGTATTCGGAAGTCTGTGGTAAGTAGAAAGTACTGGTACGTGCAAAAAAATGAAATCCAGCTATGCAGTAAGAGTTTATATAGGTAAAGTTGTATAAATTAATATACCTGTTCAGTTAGAAAGGGTCCATGTCTCAGCTGCACCACTTCTGCTTATCACCTCAAAGTTGGCAAGAGTTGTATCACTGCAGCATGATCAACCATCTGGAAATCTGCTCATTTCAGATGCTTTCAGTTTAAGAAGTTGCCTGGTTAATATCACGCGTGGTCTTTTATCGTTATTGCAGAGCTTTCATTGATTCAGTCCAATTTCAATGTATTACACTTTAAGTGGTGAAGATCATAGTCAGTGCATGCTTCTAAAACTGTTCRGTTCCACTGACTTCCCTGAGATTGCATCAAGAAATAAAATCAGCACCAAACCTATGCATTAATTCACGTATGAAGCTATTTCTGAAAATCTTATGCTTAGTTTTGATATACGAATTCTTATCATAAGAATCTCCAGCTGGTAATTAGATTTAAAAAAAGTCTTCTGTAGATAAGTGCAGAGACTACAACCCTAAAAAGCCTTCCAGCTGATCTGGTACCTGATTGCTGTGCACACAAATCAGTATCTCACAAATTCTGAAGTTTGGTTTAGATAAGATTGTCAAACTATGAGTCCTAGTCAGATTACAAATCCAAATCAATTTACAGTGATCCTCTTGTCGCACTAATCAACTTCTTTTCTTGACCTTTTTATTTTTCTGACCTTCAGCAGACCCTCCTGTTTCAAAACTGTCCTTTCTCTAGGATTCAACCTACCTTTTCAATATTTTCTTTGGAATCTCAAATTCCCAAGAATCCTACATTGTCAGAGCCAGCACATTAATTGTCTCAGTTTAAAATGCCATCCTGAGGTGCATAAACGACAGAGAAATAGTAGTGCATAAATGACAGAGAAATACTGTTTTATGGCAGCACTTTTCAAAAGGTTATGAAAACTATTTTACATCAAGTGAAAATACAGGCACAATGTGATTTGGGAAGGAAGGGGGAAAATTACTGCATGCTGYATCATAATCACTGGATATAAAATGAGAGTCATACTCTGTGATACTTAATTATTGGATGAGAGGAAGGGGGAAAAAACATATGACGGTGCGCTGCATAATCCATCCCCCCCAGAATCTTCATACATAGAATTTTAAGAGAAAACATTTCTTGATTACTGATGCCATCATCCGTCTCAACGCTAAAAGGACTTCTCAGGATCAAAGGTAGCTTTAAGCATAGATTTTTAGGTAACTGTGATGCCCTATAGTTTGAGGAGTAGACACAGCTCTGATCTAAAGAGTAGAAAGAGAGTGACCGTAGGTATATGGGTGTGGAGACCTTTGCGCTGACTGCTGTAGATTTTAGAAAGGGTCTCTAACTGATATCGGATATGTTCTACATTCTATTAATTTGTTTAAAGAAAAAGCTTCTGCTAGGAATGCTGTGCACAGGAACGGTAACCCGTCTGTTTGCCTTTGCTTTAAAGCAGATAGATCCAGCCGAACAAAAGACTCTTGCAAATCTACCATGGATTGTTGAACCTGGACAAGAAGCCAAAAGAGGCATTAATACCAAGTATGAAACTACAATTTTCTGATACAAAACTGACCCCCTGTTCCTTGTTGTGCCTTGCACTCCAAGCAGTCACAGCACAGCCTTTCCTTTACGGCAACGTTTCAACCCGGCAGCGAGGAAGACTGCACCGCATGAGTGGCCTTGTGCCTAACAAAAAGGCTGATAGTCATTTCTGGTGATGTTCTTCTTCCTGCAGCACTGACAGAAGAATGACACTATATGAAGACTTTTCAAATCACAGTCTACAAGAGGAGTGAGAAAAATTATTTTTCACGCGGTTCTCCCTTGTGACTCTGCCACAGTGCTTTCTTTGGTTTCTTATTTTAGAATTCTACTTTTTAAAAAACAAAAGGTCTCTAAACTACCAGTAATGCTGCCTATGAGTAGAATATTTAATTGGTTTTTTATTTAAATCTTGGCAGTTTTTAATTGAAATAGAACCAGAATTAATAAATAGAGTATTTGTGAAACCACTGAATTCATTAATAACTACTGTATTGAATAAAGAACTCATWAAAGTGACAAGAAATTAGGTACTCTGATTTTATGTGCGCTGGTTTTATATGTAATCACTGGTGTCCTTTGATCCTCTACAGAAATAGAAGCCTCTTGCATTGTGACAAAGGATCAGAGTTTTATGAATGGTTATAAAAAGGTATTAATAATGCACAGAGAACATTTCTTTTATTAGATATTTTTATGGAAGAGAAGTACTATAGGAAAACATAGGAATATTTATGGAAAGGAAGCTAGATTAATTATGAAAAATATTGTTTATTTTAAAGTTAATTAAACCACTGCTATTGCAGCATTATGGAAATTATAAAAGTTGTAGTATCAGTGCACGGGATGTTTCATGTGATCATCAGGAATGAAAGTAAAATGGTCATTCTGCTCCACCTACATATAGTTTATGCAGTTCAACATTGCTATAGCCATGAATTCTACTAGTATTTTGAAAAATAATCTCAGTGGTTCTAAAAAACAAAAAAATCAAAACTATGAATTTTGCTATCAAGATTTCTGTCACAGAAAACTTGTTTGAAAGAGTGTTGATAAAATTCTACTGCAAAACATTTTCTAAGTAAAAATAGCAAGAAAAATAAAAAATTTCCAAAGTAATAAAAATGTTTTCATGAAACAAAATAGTTAAGCATTTGCTTAATATTTGATTAAATAAGATTTACTTACATTTTCTTTAAAGTGTTTTAATTTTTTTAATGTCTGTGGAGTATTTGTATAATACCATGATGTATATTTATGTAGAACTGAAATTATAACAGTACAAATATCACTATAGGAGAAAAATGACATTTTAACGTATATTGTTCTATCCAGTCAAATTGTGAATCATTTTGAAGTTCATTATAGAGATATTGATAAATTGTGTGGTTGTCTTAATGTTTTTTTAATTATTATTTCCTATCCAGCTGAGGTTTTCAATCAGAATCATCAGTTGGTGAATTCCAAAAACGGATAACTGAACTTGGTTTAAACCTGATAATTGTATACGGTTTAGTTAAACCTAATTATAGCGCTGAGTGATGACATACTTTTAATACAGTATTCAATTTACTTGAACAAAATAGTTCCTTGTACATATTTTGCCTATTCACTGTTGATATGTATGTAGTCAACTGACAGTAAAAAATAACACTAAAAATATGGTACCAAAAGGAAAATTGTATAGGAGAACAGTAAATAGTAGCCTCACTGCAACAAATACTTATGTAAATATGCTTGGGCTTCCAGTTATAAATTTTGTAATTTTGTCATTTATTTATATCCTATAAAAGCACACAAAATAAAATGAAGTTGTACAGTCCCTACTCTCTGGGTATCATTTTTCATTGCTAAAGGAAACAAGGGGCCTGATCCAAAGGACACTGAAGGATCCACCTCCCCCCAGTTCCACTGGAATTTGGGTCTTGTCCCACACAAATCCAGGTACTGCTGTGGAGACACCTTTTATTTTAGAATATAGATTTTGTTTACAGATGGTAAAATTCATACTTCAGAGTCCTTAAATAACTAGTCCTTCAATACACATCCAAACTGCTGATTTTCCATATTTGATCTCACCCTGAAAGAGTCACGCAGGTCATGTTAGAACATGTTCACTTCAGGCACCAAAAGTACAAAGCGTCCAAATTTTTGGGCTACAGGACTGGGACACCTCTTACGCAGCTGAGTGACACTTAATATTAAAGGATGGCAGGGGCTGTTGTATAGCTCAACAGATGTAGGTAAAAGAGGTGGAACAACAGGAAAGCTTGGTGACTTATGGGAAGAGTTTGATCCAGGGTCATCAAAGAGATGGCAAACAGGTAGGTGGCACAGTAAGCAGCTGAACTTTTTTGGTAGAGATGCAAGGACAAAAGAGGCTGCAGAACTGATGAGAGACTGGTAGGACAGGGAATGAGGGTAAAGGGAAGGGGAAAAGGTTTGGGACAGTGAAGCAGTGAATCTTTGGAGCACTCACAGCAGACATAAATCTAAGTTGGAAGGAGAGATAAGAGCTAATGTGTAAAGCACTTCCCTATTGAAGAAACCTAAGAAACCTAGGATTTGGGGATTTGGGGGGGGGGGGTAGGCATCACCCTGCCTTCATTCCTCCCTAATTATATTAACATAAGCCAGTTGGAGGCAAATCTCTGGGGTCCCCTCTGTCATGGGGCAATTGTTTGACATTTTCTTCAGATCCAAGGAGACATCTCCGAGCATAAGACACAAAGCCACTAAAATCAGTTACCATCAGTCCTTTCTGGTCAAAGAAAACAACTGATTTCCTTTTGGAGTTCCTAGTAGAAGCGTAAGGAATAAGAGGACAATGGTCTGTCTTAACAGTGAAGGTAGAGAGCAAACCAGCCACCCCTAGAAGRTCAAGAAGTGAGGAAAACTACAATTCTTGATCTCTACTTGCAGTAAGATGGAAATAGAGGTAGTCAAGGAGAGCATGCAAAGAAACTGGATCATCCAGATGTTATGAAAACAGGAGTTAATAACCGCTTTATGAGACAGGAACTGGCAAACGAAGAGAGATGGTATGGAGATAGATTGCATATGTCACTAGAAGATGGGGAATTGGAATCAAAGTAAAGTAAGTGTGGGTGACAGGATTTTGAGAATCATTTGGGTAGYGATGTCTCTAAGATACAAGGGAAAAGAGCCACTGGAAGAAAGYTTCAAGTCTGGAAGAACTCCTGAAGAAACCAGGGGGAAACTGGTTGTTTGACTGATATTGTGGCGCTGGCGGGTTTTCTAAAGTAGATGTTGCATTTGAGACCATACATGGTGTCTACACCAACCTGGTCTGGTGTCTATTCAAAGCCAGAGGAGCTACAGCTAACAGGTGGCAGAAGCAGGTGCTCAACATATCTGGTTCTAGTATTCTACTAATAAATATATTAGAGACTGCTGCTCCTGCAAAATCACAATGTTATATATGCAGTTTCACTGCAACACCTCAGCTTCAAAAACTGGCATGGCCATAAGATAATGACCATTGCAAAGGTAATTAGAAGGTGATAAGAAGATTGTGTCAATCCTTTGGAAAGGAAACAGAATACTAGACAAATAATTAACTTCCATGTCCAACTATTGAAAGGTTTATATCTTCCATTCTAGACTACAACAAATAGTTAATGACAGGTATTGAATTCGTATCTAATTTTGCCCTAGATTTCTTTTAWTTTTTTCTGTTCAGCTATCCTGCTTCACACCTCATTGGAGGATGATCTCTAAGATGTCCTCAAGACAACAAYCTAAATATAGTAACTTCAACTGTCTCTAAACTACCAGCCCACAGAACAATTGACTTTAAACAGGAACCACGTGGCAGCGATAAGCACATAGGTGAAAGAAACGGCATAAGGATTAGAGACAGTACTAAAACTGGGGCACTTAGCYGAGAGGTATCCATTATATCATGTAAAGGACCAGCTGGAGAGAGCAAACGAAAAGGGATCTCCACCTAGCTTGAAACACTGACAGGATTTTCAGCTCACTGGGAAGCAAAAGTGGGATATTGCTCAGGCTGCTACTTTAAAAAGCTGAACTCTTCAGTGCCCCACAACTCCAGCCAAAGTGACTTATTTGCTAAGCTAGCACACTTAACRTTCCTGGCCATGCTACAATCAAGCCTACCCTTGAATACACTGATTCTGCTTTACTCTTTATGAACTCATAACTCAAGTCAGATGGAGGSTGGTAACAAGCTCAGCTGACAGCAACACATATACGAGATTCAATGGCAGCCAGAGTTGAYGCTAGGACAAAAGATTTTGTGGAACTGACGGATGATCTTCTTCCTACTGAGTAGACAGCTACATTCATACTCATTACAATCCTGAATGCAGCCAACCGCTACTGTCTAACCAAAGAGGTAGAAGAGGGAAATCAGAGAAAAGGTCTGTGATCTTTGCCTCTGAGGAAGGATACGTCCAAAATGCATGAATTAAAACTCACAGCTCCATGATTGGTTCCCTCAGCTGTACAGTACCACAAGGAAACTTCTCTTCAATCCTAGCTAATATACATATATACATATATATACACACACGTTCACTACTACCATATCTTTCACTCTCATGGAAATCCACGGAAGTCAAATATCTAGGTATCATTGGGAATGTGGGTCTGGGTAAAATAGGAAGAACTAGACAGACAAAACTGCTATCAACATACAAATGAAACACTCTCCTTATTCACCAAGATCTCAGAAAAAAACATTACTTTTTTTTAATCAATCAGTGACGACGAATTCAAAACCCTTTGGGATCACATAACAAAAAGCGAAGCTTAGGCAGGTATGGATGACTACCTTAGGAAGGTAGGTATGACTGATAGCCTTAGACTCCCTTCTCTTACACAGAAAATACATTATAGATTTAGCATCATAAGCATGTGTAGTTACAAGATATATGTCTCTCTAATTGTGGATTTTTTTTGAAACATGACAATTTCTACCTTGAAGTTCTTGTAAGAACTGCCCGAATTCTCTAGATCCTTATCCAAAGCTAAATTTATGCTAATTTTAAATCCTTTTAAAAATAAAATTGCCACAAAATGTTAAAGACTAGTTAATGACTGAGAACACACATTTGAATTTCWAGGCTATGCATTTGATGTCACCCCCTACAAAAATGTGTTAGAAACCYCAGAAATTCAGAGTGAGTCTTAAAGAAAATTCAGATATGTTCCAGTACAGAGGATATCCAAAGAACTTTAACTTTATCCTATAGTGACACCATGAGGAAAAAGAGAAATAGACTACACTGATTTTAAAGATATGTCAGATCAGTGCAGTATTAATTCTTAGACTTGTTGTTACTGGGTGATAATTGCTAAACTGCTGAATTAAGGGATTGGACATACACCAAGCAAAAATATCTAATGTATAAAATTGAGGTCAGCACTCTTTCTTCAATTTATGTTACAAAGAGTAATATTTTTTACTGTTAAATTTTTAAGTTATCTTTATGTATTTATACTGTTACATATTGTCTGGAAGGTATCAGTGACTCTGAGTTAATGGATTGTGGTAACAATTCTGCATTAGAATTTGAGTGAATCTCCTAGAACATTGAAGAATCTGGGAACGATGTATATGATCAGAGGTTAATGTGAAAAGACATGAGAAAGGAGGTCATGCGGAATGATCTATCACAGCCGTTACTTTTCACCCAGCTATAGTTACGCCAAGCTTCAAGGCTTAACAAGACCAAATGCCTCAATTCTAGAAAATTAAACTGAATGCTACAAGAAGTAAAGTTAAGAGACTAGTAAGGTGCCATCATCATCATCAACTCAAGGGCATGACAGGAAATCACTTAGGTGAGAAGAGCTGGTGACATCCTGTCTCCTATACTACAGGAAAAGATGAGGAAAAATACCCCTGCCAATTTGACTCTGGGGAAAATGGTTTCCCAGCCAGAAGTCCAGAAACTACATGACACAGTTTGCAAGGAAACTACACTGGGAAAACAAAAGGATGAATCCTTGTAGCACCTGACAGTACAGAYCAACTGTACTGTATTCAGCACTATATTTTCTGAAGCAGTCAATCTCCAAAAAGGAAAGTGAAAAGGTTTAGAAACTCAAGTATAGAGTACAAGAAGGTTCCTCCCGATTCATAAATGATCGGCACAAGCTCTTAGTATTTCTTTGCAATYACTGTCCTAGCAGATAATGTGCAGACCTGAGGCAAGCAAATATACCAGAAGGCCTCTTAAGGTCCTGCCTGGACCTATTTTTTACRAGTCACATAAAGCAAGGGAATAAAGATCTTAGCTTTATTATTAACTATAGTTTTTGAAACACACAAAGACAGGGAACATTTAAGGAGAGACTGAATGTTTTTCTAAGAGCTTCATTTAGATTCAGTTTTGTATAGGGCAGTAGAAATTCAGATCTCTTTTCCCTTGCTTTGCATGACTTTACAATTTTTTKTTGTTGTTGTTGTTTTGTTTTTTCCTTCCAGCCACTGGAACTTGTCATACTTCTGCAGCAAGGCTGAAACATTCTGCCTCTCTTCCACACCTCACTAACAGGCAACTTCTCAGCCTCCCCTCTAATTCACCAAATAGATTCAACTTCTGAACYTTACGCTGCAAGACTTTTCCCCAGTCCGTGGATCACCTTTTGTGGTCCTCTTTTAAATTCTGGCYGAATCCATTTCCTCTTTGAAACATTAATACCATAGCTTTATATGCTACTGTAGTAGATGTCTTATCAATGAAACACACAGATCACCACCCTGCTCCTTCAAGATAGGCCTTTTTCTATATACYCACAAGTGCTGTTTACATAAAACTTCAAATATTTTGGAGGTTATATGGATAATCGTGATCAGTCTCCTTTCTACACCACCATTTTCAAGATGGTATTGCTGGCTTTCTTGGCCCCACTATGTATGACGCAGTCATGCCTTGTTTGTAAGATAACAAAAATGTGCTGTTGGATGTTGAAAGACAGACACATATCATCTTGTGATAGCTACTCAATTTTTGAAATTCAGTCTTTAGTCAATTTATATAATCTGCAACCATGATCRGGAAAGGTTTTATAGAGCCTAGACAAAAACATGACCAATAATGTGAGCCAGATTTTAATGTAATATGTTCTCTACCAGTGTTATAGAATAGAAGCTCCTTTAAATCAAAATCCTATGTAAAAATAAATCAAATTCACTAAAGAAATCAAAGTTCAYGTATGAATGGAGATGGATTAAAAAAATACATAAACAGAACAACTAGAAACCTGCCAATAATGTTTGATAAGACCAGTCTTTGAAAAATCACAATAATCAGCAATGCCTAGAGAAACTCTATGATGTCCCAAGTAGAGGATTTATTGATATAAACCTAAATCAGCCATTGCACTGTTTTACTCAGGACTGACCTCAGGTCAATAGTTCTTTTGGTCACCTCCTTCAAAACCCTGGAATATTTACAATTCACAACCCTTTAGAAATTTCTCGGTTTGTCAAGACTCAACTAATTTTACCAGGAATGGTTCAAATGGCTTTTCATCTAATCCATCATAGAACACTGGTATTTATTGTTTGCAAATTTAGTTTGAACAAATGCATCCTTGCCATCTGTGATGTTAAGATTGTGAACTTCCTATTCCTGTGATAAAATTATATGGGATAGATATATTCTGTCATTTTATTCCAAATAGGAAAACATTTCTGTCTTTTCAACATCATATTTCACAATTGTATCACTGTGATTAATGGACTAGTCTAAGTTGCTTTTTATTAATTTCATATTTTTAATACCAAATCACCTTTTTAATACTAAATTACTATTTTGCCTATAATTTCACTCTTTGTTTCACCTATTAGTTGTTGGCATATTTTAATTTGTAATTCACGCTCYAAATCATGTTAGACATCTCTAAATATATTTATCTGTGTTTCACTGTAGCTTCTACATCTCTTTTTAAGGGATGTCATTCAAGATAGCATCTCATTTATCATACCTTTTTTCACATCTGCGGAAGTGTGATTCCTTGGACCCCTGTCAAWGATTCCCGGCTTTAACACATCCTACATTACATCTATGTTCCCAACTATGCCAAAAACCTGCTTCGCTGGAAGCCTGGAAAGGTTCCAGATCTGTTACTCCCTGACCGAGGWGATATCCTGTTATACAAGGAATTTGTAACCAGGAATATGCAACCAGAAYACAATTACTGGCACCTGGACAACTGCTAATTCTTACACCTTGCATTTGATCACAGCTGAAAGATTTTGCAAAGGTTTGCTTTTCAAGAACGTCTCAGTGGATCCAGAGCCAAGTGTGTGGGTGTTTTTCATCTCACTATGGTTGATTTAAGCATGTGAAAAAAGAGACTCAACTTCCTCTATATGTTTTCTTTCAATTACATAAACATTCCTGTGAAGGAAAAAAAAAAAAAAACAGTAAGTATGTGACAGATTTGGAGCTGCCTGGTGACAAGCTATGAGTACTGCTGGCCTGATTACTGCAATGTTTGTTATATGGCTTCACTTGTTTAATGTAATGAGAATCTGTTGGGAATAAACAGCTTTAAAAGGAAAGAATAGCTCAAGGTAACCTGTTTACAAACTCTTACGAGTTGCTAAGAAAAAAAATACCAGAATTATTACTTTTTACTCCTATCTAAAACAGCCTCCAAAACTGGTTTAGAAAAAGAAGCAGCAAAGCCTAAGAATGTACAAGAGCAAAAGCCTTGATCCAAATGGAAAGTAAAAAGGGCTTAACCTTTACAAAAGTACTGGTTTTGTCAGTCATTGCATGACCACCACTGTTACACCTCCACCTTTAGCATGCCCTGTTACCAGATTATCTGTGCTACTGATCTCTGACTGCCGTCACTCACATTTTGTCTTTTCTTCCAAACCAAATTTGAATACTCAGGACGTGCTATGAAGAAAATTCCAGGTCATATTTGTTTCAATCRATTTATACCTTTTTTTGTCAAGTATTCCCAGTTGCTATCTTGCAGTGACAAAACAAACAAAAGATGCAATTTGCCCACYTATCATTCTTCTTTTTGAATGGATGTGTACCCAGAAAATCTACTTAAAGCTCCAAAATCCCAACAACTAACTGCTGAGTCAGAACAGCAATTTAAAAGCCGAATTCTTGATACTGTAGAAAGAAAAAATTAATATTGGCTTTGTTATTTATAGTGGGGGGGGCAACCTCAGAACTGTTTTACTTCTGAGGAATTATGATAGTGCAGCATCTACAAGTTATTTRACACATTTAGAAAAAAATGCTTTGAAAAGTCAAACGCACTGAGGGGACAACTTCTTAAAACTATATTCAACTAGAGGAAAATTTAACCAACAGTTAATTGATCAGTTCAACCTCTTTGAAACTGTTCTTGCTCATATTTCCTAGTTCTTAAACAAGTCATACATCGATAAAGCTCTTTCCACATATTTTCTTCAATCTCACTTATTTGTACAGTTGGTCATAAAAAATGCATTACTGCTATTCAATACTGAATATAAATGAATGCCACAGCACGCTGTGGAAGTAAGGAGCCACATAAATACATTAAAATACTTAGGAGCTACCAGCTTGCAGAGGTAGGTCTTACATTATTGTCTAGACACTTAGCTTTCAACCATGCAGAGATGGCGATTCACAGAATATAGGTTTCAGATGACTTTTTAAAGTAAAATGTTTGATCTGTCTTTAGAGACAGATTTTCACTAGCCTATGGCTGTCTGTTCTTTTATCCATTCCCTACAAAAAAAAAAA
>NW_028186856.1:2778934-2809212 GCF_003343005.1 Rhea americana | reverse complement strand
AAAATCTTTTAAGAAAAAACTGTAAGCATTTCCCAGCCTCACATTAAAATGTGTCATTCCTCTCGTGCATTATTGCAGTGTTATTAAACCAGAGGTATATTTTTTGGTGTTTCCCTAATCTTTTTTCTACACTTCTGCAAGGGCCTACAAACAACCGTCAACACTGATTGCAACATTAACTAATGAATGTAAGTAGTTCTGACAGGGAAGTGCAAAAAAGAAAAGAAATGTACCTGTCATTGCGTCTCTGGGACCTGAAGACATGTTCTCAAAACGTGACAAGACTGAGATTCCTTAGCACTGGAGTAAGSGCTTTAACTAGCAGACTACAAAATCTCAACACACATAAAGCTGAATATTAATGCTATTGAAGAAGAAGAATATAAACCAGTTATTACTATCTTCTGAGAACATTACTGACAAATAAGGTAATTTTTAGAGCTACACAATAAAAATATCCCTGCTGTCAYGTACAAGAAAGTACCAGAATATCTATATGGAAAAAAATTTTGCATGCAATTASAAGAGAATAATTAAGATACTCTATTGCATTATAAACACATCAGATACATATCATTTTTAAAGCTTTCTAAATTACTAAGCRTATTTTTGCATGCATTTATACATTATAAGTAAAATGTGCTATACCTAAACAGCATCCACTTTTACACAGCTATACTAGATAAATTTCTTTACCCCATTTTGAGTCATTTTAATCATGACTTGCAAAATTCCTAGTTCATATGCTATTACAGAGAAACTGCACAAAGCAGAAAACCAACCAAACAAACAAATACCAATAGGAGAAACAAATAGGAAAAGAGATAAAAATATAAGATAAAACAATAGAGTGAGACTAATTGTGGCATACTAAGCAAATACTCTGGTGAACCCTCTTGAGCACATAACAAGAGTTCTCTTTAGCCTGAAAGAACACTTGCTACACATATAATATATAGTTTTTTACAAGGAAACAAGCATAGGAAGCCAATTTGTTCTGTAAACTGTCCCCAAGAGAGAAATTGCCTATTGAAACACTGTAAGATACTCTAGTTTTCTCATTTTTCCAAATAAACATACACATACAATTTTAAAATTCCAATTACAGAACCAATGGCTATTTCTCACAAATATAAGAGATGATATGGAAAGTGCTGAAGATGTCAWTAACATATGTAGACTGAAAATTGTACTTCTTTAGACTCACTGGGTCTCTTAAGGTGTACCTTGAAAGCCCAGCACAGGCCTCTACACAAGTTAGTTGCAAGGTTTCTCATAAGGAGCCTCCTAAGAAGAAAGGTGTGCAACAATTTGGAAAAAAAAAAAGACATACAAAGATGTAGACAACAGCACACAGCATAGCAGTACTGGAGGTGATGAAAACTATAGGYCAATCTACTTCAGAGCTCACGCCATAAACAAATGCAGCCTTAGTTTAACAGCTTATTATATACTGGTGGAGCCAGCAATTGCATACCTGTTCTTAGCTTTAAAGAGCAAAGTGAAAYTGGGTATAGAAATTACACTGAAAGTGCTCCGAGTAACTCGTTCTCAAAACAGCCAGGTTCATTTGATTTCCATCTTCTTATCACAATGGGRATAAAGGGTCTAAGTCCTCAGAGCTCTTAAATACCATCATTATCCAGCAACCCTGGTAAGCTTGTGTCTCCACAGTAGATAGCAGGAAGAGAGAGAAAAAYGCAAACAAGGGCGAATGAGTGCTATCAGAGTGAAATGCTAGAAACTATTTCTTGCTGCTAAACAGTGCAAAAAGTCAACCCTTTGGCTGTCATTTGTGCTGCATCTGTGCTTACCATGAAAGGGCAGCTGAACAATTCAGTAAGGGGCTCACGCTCTGCAAACAACTGGAAGAACAGAGCTGAACTCTCTGTAATCTTATGTTCCGGATTCCTCCTCCTCTTGAAGATGGGGCAGAGTGGCCTTGCTGCAAGCCGTGCTCTCCCATGAGGACAGAAGAAACCCTCCAGGCCAGACTGCTTTCGCAGCCTGACTTTCCCTCAAGACTGACAGGGACGAGGGGACACTGCCGTAGCTAGAGACAGTCTTGGGATCTGGACYACATACAGAGACCTTTCTAATTAAAAATTGGAAAAAAAAACTATTTAATTGTTTTTAAATTAAAATTACCACAGCATCCCGTAACAGGGAATTTAACTGATTCTTTTTCCAGGGGTGAAGCAGAGTAATTTGGGGGAGGAAGAAGTTTCTGTACTGAACTTTGGCAACAAGTTASCAGTTCTCTGCCCACAGACTGTAGCACTACAAGAGATCTATAACCCTTAGCGTGAAAAACACTCAGGCAACAAATGCACAACTGTATTTCAAATGACTGCAATGGTGGATAACAAAGGGAGGAAGGGAACATCATAGTTAAAGGAATGATAAAATTCAAGGCAACATAACGCATCCTCTTAAACAACTGTACTGTGGGGGTACAATTCCCTATTAATAAAGGAAATAAAGAGAAAAAAAAGACTTGTAAAGGAGCTCTAGGCATAATGRCCAAAATAAAGAGACTCAAAACTGCTACTGGAGCTGATAGGCATCATTAATAGGAAGTGACCTAAAAACTACGTATACAAAATTGTATGTAATTTCAGCTACAAACTAGATAAAACTGGCCAATGCTCATTAGTTAAATTTGGATGTAGAGTGATTCTATTTGATCTGGCATTACAAGAGATAATGGAAGTACTAACAGGCGATCTACATAAAATTTGCTTCAGGTCAAACTTTCTTTTGTATCTTTTAGAATACATCTAAGCATCAAAGAAAATAGCCAAAGCTGCTGACAAAACAGGATATTTTTGGTGTGTGTGTGTGTGTGTGTGTGTGTTTTAAATTGCCTTAACCTTCTTAGAGGTTTTAAATTAAAGAAGTTGCCATCTTGGTTGTCCCCTGTTTTAAAGGTTTTTCATTTTGATTTGTTCCTCCTCCTCCTGCAATTTATTTCTACTCTTAAGCTCTTCAGGACTATTTCATCATTATTTCTCTTCTTTCACCTCAGTTATAACTAAATTAGCAATCAGTTCCACACATTTGCACATGAATGCAACTCTAACCTCCTATAGAGCATAGCTATACTATCTCCCATAGAGTACAGCTTCCTCAACWCCAGCAGCATGTAAAATGCTGCTGTGTTGTCACTCTTGCAGAATAGTAATTATACCCTTAATTTCTTCAAGCTTCTGTGCTATTTCCTACTCACTTCAAGACTGAAATCTTTTATACACTCCACTCTAAAAGTTCACCTTCTTCACTAAACCACAACCAGGTTTTCCTATCATCATAGTCTCAAAAGCATTTTCAGACAAGACAACTTTCTGCTCTGATTCTTTATGTGAGGGTTTTATTCTCTTTTTGTCCATTTGATCCTCTAAATTCTGATCAACATTGTCCTGTGCAAATAGGACAGTAGAGACTATGCAGTGAAGGGACATGATGGCTGAGAAGACCTTCTTGTTCCTTCAATCTCCAGCTATTCAGGGTAGGGATGAGGGCTGTAGAAGCTAGACAGCAGAAACAACTTTATTCTGAACACTACAGGAGATGCCCCAAGATTTCACTTTTCCTTTGCAGCTTGCCAAGAGCTCCAAWGAGCTTGAGTGTCTCATTAAGGGAGGAAAACAGAATTTGTCTTGCTGTTTTCCCTCCATCTTAATACTATTGCTTACCTGTCAAAGTATTTCTGATGTACATTGAAAAGTAGCATTGCATTTAGAATGGCAGGACACAGACCATCTTTTACTCTTCCCTGCACATAACTTAAGGCAAAAAAAGAGTTGGCATTTCCCCTTCCTCCCACCTTGATAAAAAACAAGACAATAAAAAAACCCACAAACATGCAAGAGACTCATTCATAACTTAGGCCAACATTGCCCAGATTATCTTTATTGAATGCTGTACATCCACACACTTAGAATACAAAACGTTTCAAGYTTTTTTCTATTAAATTTCTTCTCTATGTCCGCCAGCAGTACTTTAATTATACTGACTTGTATTCAATAGTACCTTAAAAACAGTGGAATCCGAAGTTTAAAAAAGGGAAGAAACTGTTGATTGTCAAMAAACAGGAGAACATTAAGAATATTAAATCTTATGAAATTCACACATGAAAATAATCATTAAAAGTGAGAATTTTACTTTTCATTATCAACTGATAGACACTTGGTAATATACTTCTAACAAGCATGTATTTAGACAGTGTTCTACTRCAAAATATGAAAATCATGATATTAATGCTTGTGTAGTTACTCACAGTAGTTTAGAGGCAATTAACTAAAACCAGGCTTACTAGATGCCTAAAAAAATTGTTACCTAATTATTCACAAAAGATATGTTAATTAGTAGAAAATGTCAAAAGATTCTACATTATTTAATCTATTTATAGATTCAGTATAATAATAATAAAAAAATCACGTATCAGGCAAGAGATCTCTCTGCAGAGAATCCCATGTAAACAAAGCCAAACAAAATAAAGTAACTCGGTAAATAAACTGAATGCTAATCTTGAAAGAAAAACACCTAAAAATTCACACCTTTCTATATTTTTCAACAYAAACCTTTCAAAACATTTTCTATTTCAGTTTACTGGGTTACCTTTATCAGCTCTCTGACTGGAAAAGTGGCACAAACTCCCCCACTTCAATTCCAATACCCTTTCAGGTCTGTCTTAAGAAAATGAAACTGAAAAGGTTCCTCTTAGCAAGCACCGCTCATATGTGTTATAATGCACTTTATCTCCACAAGCATGATAGAGAACAGCTACTTGATTTCTAGTTTTGAACTTCAAGTACCAAGATAGCCTGAGTTCCATTTTTCAAATGAAAGATGTCCTTGATTCCTTCCATTCTGCATTAAATGAAAAGCCTTGCATCATAGTTTAAAAAAAAAAAGTTGTTCACAGCTATAGAACATTTAGTCATCAGCCTTAGCATAAAATATCTTTATACTCCTATTATTTCTCCATTGCTGTTTACTAACTTCACCTAACTTGAATAAATCTTAATATAATTTCCTTACAATGTTGGAAGCAACATACTTAAGATGCAAATCAAGACAAATATTGATAATAATGCTTATCAAAAACAAGATTAAATGCAAATTCATTTGAGAAAACATACATAAATATMCATGAAAACATCATGAATACAATATTGAAATATAATTCACAGCTTAATGACTGCCAGAAAAATAATCAGTAGAATTTTGTTTCCAGCTCAAAAATTGAGCAAGCTACATGATCTCTGCAATGTTCAGCACAATAATCACATTTTTTGTAATACATAAAGAATACCAAGATTATCAACAGTCACATAAACGTTGAAATTAGGGGACACATGTATTGACTTGAGGTTCGTTCCATTTGTGTAGAAGGTTTGTAAGGATTCTCCAGTAGTTACATTCCACCACTATAAAATATAATACACTTTCAGTTAGTTAACAAAAGGTTAGAATAAATTACACAAACAGACCTAGCATGGTAAGCTCAGTTGACTGCTTTCCCCAAAGAAATAGGAGAAAAATAGAAGCAATATTAAATAGAAAAGGTTTAGAAAAGGAATTACTACACGTACAAGACTTTCAGATGAAAAGAAAATTGAACATCTACAATCTTTTTGAAGTTAAAGTAAACATAAAAAATATTAAATACAGCAGTAAGATTAAATTCAGGCACTGTTCTATATGCCTGTCAGAAAATACGACCAAGTGAATTGTAACACAGGTAAAATTTAGAAGACAATGTATTTTTATATAACCCAACGAACGCATGTCACTGCCAGACAATCTAATTGAAACTAAAAGATTAGCTGAATTCACAAAAGGATTAATCATTTTCACAGATGAAACCATTTACAGTTATGTTAACAGTATAGACTTTTTAAAAATAAGTTTATAAATTTTTTTAAAAGACTATAGCACAATCACTAGTAACAACTACATAGGAAAACCTTCTACCATCAGTTTATTCCRTATCTGTATACTTATTTCACTTTTCTTACATTACTCTCACAAAAACTATGGACCACAGGAACTAAATGTAATTGAACACAAAGCTTGTTGTGGTCAATATTCCCAGAAGTCCACCACCTACTTTTGCAACAGTTGACTACTGTAGCAAGGTATTGAAATAGAAKAAATTTAGTTTAGATCATCTATAAAAGTAAATGATACATTACTACTTTTAAGTTTGCTTATCTCATGACATATGTAACGTAACAGTTGTGTGTATAATGTCATCTTGTAACTAGAACATTCTAATTAAAAACACTTTTTCCAAAGTGCCTGTTATTCAATGCAGACCCAGAAAATGAGCATCTTAATCAGCTCTTGAACTGCTGCTGACAGGAAACATGATCAGGTGCTGAGCCAGTGGGTACCACTCACACAGCAAGCTCAACAGTACACAGCATAATCCACTTCATCTATGAATAAGATRATTCATTTGTTTAAAGATATCTTCCACGTAACACTAAAATCCAACTCAGACCAATTTTCAGAGAACCAGACTTCAGTAGCCTTTTAGGCTTTCACTAACTGGTGTTTCCCCTACAAAAAAAAGGAGGGGGGCAGCACATCATATATTTCCACATGTAGGTCTAGAATGAAAGACTATGGTGATTGAATGAGATCCTAGTGACTAGAAAAAGGCAAACGTCTCACCCATTTTCCAAAAAGGCAAAGAARATGATGCTGAGGATTACAAACCAGTCACTTTCATACCCAGTTCCTAGGAATATTATGGAGCAAGTCTTCTGGAAGCCATTGAGTCACGTGAAGGATAAGAACAACCAGTTCTTAGAAGGATCRTGAACAACCAGTTCAGATTTACTAAAGGCAAATCATGCTGAACAAGCTGACTGCCCTTTTGTGACAAGAATGGTGGCTCTGTAGATGAGAGGAGAGCTGTGAATGTGATTTACCATAACTTTAGCCAGGCCTTCAACTTGGTCTCCCATAGCATGCCTGTAGCAAAACTGGAGCGATTGAGACTGCAGTGATTAAATACAAAAAGGACCACCAGATTCAAAAAATAGTAGTCAGCAGTTCAACCATTGTGTTCAGTTTTGAGTTCTCTCCAGGACCCAAAAGGACACAAACTGGAGCAGGTCCAGCACAGAGCCACCAAGATGGTGAGGGGCCTGGAATATGTTGTAGATGAGTTTGTTCAGCCTCAAGTAGAAAAGGTTAGGGAGGATTTAACTGCTGCCTTCAACTACTGGAAAAAGAGGGTTAGAGATGAGAGTCAGGCTCTTCTCTCAGAGCCCAGAGATGCTCTGGCTGGAGATACTTAAAACTTGACTGGGGAAGGCCCTGAGCAACCTGATCTAACACTAGCCCTGCTTTGAGCAAGGACATAGATTTACTGAGTCCCAGAGGTTCATAACAACCTAAAGAGTTTTATTACTCGCTGAAGCATCATATCATTCTTTGTAACCGCAAGGCAAAACTGGAAGGAAGTTGGAAACAAGAAGCATGTTGTGTTCTTTAATATGAAATGAATGCAAAAAAATGATGCATTTCCAACGCTAAATTAGAAAATTCAAATCTCCTGTTAAACAATTACTGACTTGAAAGAATTAATCTGGTAGCATGTTCAAGAGTCCAACCATTGACCAGCAATCAACCRGTCTCCATTAGTTTGCACAACTGTTTCCACAACTGTCGATTCCACTCCCCAAAATTTCGACTAAAGGGTATTAGATATTGCATGAGGAAAATAATAATCATATTTAAATTTATGAGACATTTACAGTTATGGGGAACTAACTCACAGACTGAAAGAAAGTCCACCCTTTTGCCTTCCCAAAAGCATATGCCCGGGAGATAGCTGAACCAATGAAAGACTGATGAAAAAGACCAATTTTTCTCAGTTTTAACATGCCTTCTTCCAAAGAATATTTATAAAATGACCCTTAAGGCAGAATATTCCCAATTGCAGTTCCTTCCAAATTTCTACTTAAGAAAAAAATTAAAAACTCAGTACCTTTAAAGAAAAGCTGCCAAATAGAGCATTTTCCTGCTCATTATAAAGAACATGGCTGCTGCTGAAATTGAGTGGATTTTAAGGTAGACAAAAAATGACTGGATCTTTAAAATGAAAGATGTTAATGAAAGATTTCCCTAATAAAAATCTGAAGCACACAACTGCATCTTGAGCTTTGTGAGCAACCGAACACACAGAATTCAAAAGCAAACTCCATCCTAGGAATCTGCAGGCTTCTTAAAATACATTTTCAGGGGYTTTCATATTTAAGAAAAAAGTGAAATTTGCAAGAGAGTTGGAAAGATGGAGGAGTGCTATGCTAAGCAGAACACTTCACATTTGTTTCCTTGAAGTGGTTTACATTTCCCTTTAAAATTATCCAAGTATTTTCTTTWAATTTTGTACATTACAACATTTTGTTATTTTTAAGGTTTACCTTCAGATAGCCTCCAGATGACACAAGCACTTTACTATCAGGAGAAAACGAGACGTCTGTTACCCAACCACAATGTGTTGGTTCCCCTTCATCCACAGTAAGTGGGGAGCAGAAGTGAAGTAATTCACCTGTTAAGGCATCCCAAATCTAAGAGAGAAAAGGTTTTGTACATAAGTAAAGTTAATGCAAAGAAAAAGCTCCAGTGAGGAAAGCCAAAAAATGCTTTTCCATATTAAAGAAAAAAACCTTTGTAAATAAGCATTCTACTTGAAGTGACAAAATAAGTCAGATACTCTGCTCTTAAAACTGTATCATCTACAGAGGATTTAATCACACCTGATTCATTGGAGATTTATCAGTGAATCACAGTTCCTCAAAATTCATGGAACAAACTCATTAATAAGATTATAAACTACTACTGCCCTGTATTCACGTGGCAAAGTATCAGGGGAGAAAACACATAGATTAGTGGGGACTTACACTACCTTTCATTTCCTTTTCTTTACATTCATTACATAAGACTTTTCTCCCCAAAAAATAGATTTAAAGCATTTAAAGAAACTATAGTTTCTTAACAGATAATCCAAAATCCCCCCCACACACAAAAAAAAACAGGGAAAAATGAGTTCAAAAGTCCATCTTTATCCAAGTTTATGTCTTCATGTATTTATTTTCAATAGTTCTTTTAGATGTTTGAAGTACTTCTATTCCAGCCATACCATCATACTGGTTTTTTTAAAGTAACTCTTGCTTTACTACCTTTTCCAAATATTCTTCACATCTGTGGTAAGTCTACTTCCTAGACACAGCTACTTCATATTAATTCCTTCCCAATGATATTCACTACACTGCTAATGAATACACATATAGAACACAAATTATTAGAACTCCTCAGCTTGTGAACTGATTATCAAATGAATTATGAAGTAAAGTGTAAGGTTAAAGTAGTACCCTTATTTCTCCTTTGTCATCTCCAGTTGCTAATAWTTTGCTATTAGAAGAGAAAGCACAGCATCGAACACAGGCTTCGTGACCATTGAGCTCATGAAGAGCAGATGAGCTCTCAAAACTCCATATCTAAATGGGAAACATTACAAAAGAGTGAAAAAGATAACTGACACTTCAGAACAATTAAGTTTTCAGCCATTCTTTCTAGGAAGGCATTTGTATTCAAATGTATAACACAGTGTGTACATATATACACACACACAAAAATCTGYGTGTGACTATATGCATACATATGTGTTTTACTGTAGTATATATGTTTTTTTTCCTTTTATTATCTGAATCACACAACGCATTTGATACAAATTACTAAAACAAGTGCAAATATATTTTGAAGGGAAAAAATGTTTAATGCAATTTTGATGTCATGTGATGTAACTGATTCAGTTAAAAGAAAGTTCATGAAATTGTTCACAGAAAGAGGATTCATCAATTAATTCATAGGTATTTTTAAAAACACTAATAAGACACCCCCAGAGTATTAAACAGTTCACTACATTCATTCTGTTTCTGAACAGGAAAAAATATCAGAAACTAGGAACAAGACTTTCACTGAAATTTTCAGAAAGTTTTTTAACTTAGGTTTCCAAATAGAAACACTAGGCTATTAACAAAATCGATACAAAGAACACAAGAAAATGTTCTGTATAGACTACTTTCACATTAAACATGCATTTCATTTGTACAGAAGTCGCAAGGACAGCCTTTGAGGTATATACAAAATCAATTCCGACCATCTCTAACAGCACTAGAAACATGTTCACAAATATAGGAAATCTAATATTAGAAATATGTCAGGATAGTTTAGGTGATCACTGGTTACTTTATGACAAAAAGATATAGCTCAAATTTCAGGACAAAGCATCATGTTTATCGTTGTACACAAGGTAACCAACCTTTGCAGTTTTGTCAGCAGAAGCAGATGAAAACTTACTACCATCAGGTGAAACAGCGCAAGAGAGAACAGTATCACCATGGCAAGCAAAATCTTTTTCTGCTTTTCCAGTTATGATATTCCACACCTAAAAAAAAAAAAAAAAAAGAAAAAAAAAGGTATGGAAAAAAACAGGTTACTTTTGTAACTGTAGAAAGGTTAAACAGCTGCATCTTACATATATGAGATAAAGCTCATCTACAAAGTCCAAATACAATATATATTTTGATATAGCTATTGACATAGCTGAAATACAAGAATTTGAAACTTGAAAGCAATRCAAAATGCAAATTTGAGTTTTAAAAGTTTCTGCACTTTAAGGATCAATTCAACCAAATGTTTGTCAACATAACATGTAGGACCATAAAATGGTAAAAAAGAAAGATTGATTAAAATATATTTGTGATTTGTTAATACAAAGCCTTTTATTTACCTTAACTGTTCCATCAAATGACCAAGAAAGAAGCTTTGAATCTTCCAGAAGTCTAAAATCCTTGACTGCTTCTTTGTGCCCTCTTAGAAACACACAATCATTCAACTGCCAACTCCAAACCTATTTAAAAAAATGGAATACTTAAAAAANTGTATGAAGGATATAACTTAAGAAGAAGTAATTAATTGACTGATTTTAACCCACAGGAATGATATAAAAATTCCTAAGTAGGTTGCAGCTCATTAAATATTACAGTACATTCAATATAGTACTTTTTAATAGCCAACCTACAGAAGAGTTCATTTTAATTCACTAATCATTGCAAAGTGTGAAAAGTAGAACTCTTTCCCTCTAACAGGCATAGAATCTGATTTCTAAAAGTGAATTAAAGGTTTAAATCTCATTGGTAATTTCAAAGAGGAAAAAACAGATGTTTGCTAGGCACCTCAAATGTTCTGGGCTCAACACCTTCGATTATTACAACAAACACCCTTATGTCTTCTAGTAGATTTCATACTTTTTATACTTAGTTCAGCTTTCTTGTGTATTTTAAAAACATATTTTTAATAAAATGTCATTTTGATTTGTGTTCTTATAATTTCAGTTCAGCTGTTCACTAAAAATTCAAACATCTTTGTATTTACAGAAGCTATTAGACTTTAAGAAGAGAGATGATTTAATAGGTTTCCAAAAATGTTTTCTGCCTCAAAGAATAAACGCTAGCTATAGGTGTCCCSGAGAAAATCCTCAAGGCTTAACTGAGGCACTATCCACTAGGGGGGGCCGAGGACCCAGAGAAAAGCTACCCAGGTATCTAGACCCAAAGGAAGGATCCAAAAGCCAATGAACTGGTGGGCTCTAATTATACTACCTAACTGACCACAGTGAAAGCACTCAAACTAGCCTCAAATCTACAAGTTCAATGTAAAGGCACAACAAAATACTAATAGCAGAACTAGCTGCAGTGTAGGTTATGTGTACATTAGCAAGTAGGTAGAACAATTAAACAGGTTCAGTGAGCAAAACAGTGCTGAAGAACACCATCCACCTTTTGGAGGTTTTCCTTCAAACTAGCTCACGTAATCTTGTCTTTAKGCCTACGACTGCTCTGCAGTGCAGGCTAAGGCACAGTAAGCATAAAAAACATTCTCTTCAAAAGTACATTCTTGATYTGAGATAAAATGCTAATATAGACACACCCGAATGCTTTTCTAGAGCCAATCAACTCCAGTGAGGGGCAGAACTTATCAAAATGATACTACATTAGTGAAACCATTCTCTTTCTAGATAGTATCTATATTCAATAGTATACTGTATTAGATGGACAAACCAACCTGTTCAGAGGCTTCTTTAAAAAAAAAAAAAAAACAAACAAAAAAACCCACCTCATTGCTTTCAGCAGTATAAACTAGCCCAAGGACATCCTGAATCAGATCCCAAATCTCTCTCTTACAATATCAGAAGAACTGCTGAGCTATCTCGTTTGAACATTGATGTTTCTTTTCACCCACCTCAAAAAGCTGGTGGTTTTCTATTATCCACAGCATTAAAAATAGAAATTGTACAACATTCATTRTTACCTAAGTACAAATAGAGGCTACAGATTCTATAGTTTCTTGCTCCCATCTAGCACTGCTTCTTGTTTTTGCCCATCCAGAGAAGAAGCACTGTTACTTTTCTCCCTTCACCCTATTTAAAAAATGTAAGTTTTTTAGATGTATTGATAAGATTTTCCTATCATCACCACAAAAAATCTGAAAGAAAAAAAAATCCTAAATCTCCAGATACCCACTGACAATAGACATTTATTTTTTTCATGCAATGAAATCAATATTTGAAAATTTGCAATTTTCAAATTATAACTATCAGACTATGGGTTAAAATTACTTATCAACACATATATTTCATTTGTTATTACATGGCAACAAATAGATGGCTTGCTAGATCATCATTTCCAAGYTAAATCAGCAGTCTGAGCCAAATTATAAAGTATTAAGAGCAAGTAAGAGTAAGCAAAAATGCCAAGCAACACTACTGAAATGTAAAGAGGCTCCATTCAAAATGGACAAAATGAAGACGGAACAAAACAAGACACAGCAGTCTTATTGAGCTTACATTACCTATAGGAAAAAAATAAATAAAATGAATACACAATCATAAGTTACAATATAATGATTTAAAATATCTTCCAAACCTGTATTACTGTATTATGAGCACATGAAATGACAGTCTGACAGTCAGAGGTAAATTGACAATGCTGCACAGATGTCGTGTATGCCTTCGACGTTTTCAAAACTTTCCCATCTGACAACYGTAGTACCTTCAAAATGAAAAATGCAATAATTAATTTATTTTATACACTCGAGCAAATGGAAAAGAAGAACATGCAATTTATTTTAAATAACAAAAGATCAAAAGATTGTAAATCCATGATTCTTGACCAGTAGGCTGGAAGAACAAAAACATAAACTATTAGTTTAGCCCTTAGTAAAATGAAATGTGGAACTATCTGATTAGCAGTACCTCTAACTCATTGTCATTAAGGCATCATTCATGAATGTAAGAACTTTAAAGTACTATATTAAAGAATGTCATTAAGCAGTCATTCAAATAACATTAGTTCTTTAATAGTAGCACTGAGAAATGTATTTCCCTATTTAGTATTTAATACCTTTATTGTTCCATTCTCCTGTCCAAATGCTGCAAATGTAAGGTCTCCACTTAAGCAACAGCAGCGAATAAGGGATTCCTGAGCTTCTGTCTGCATAATAATGCTGTCTGTATTTCCATTAATAAGCTACAACAAAAGGATAAGGATTAGGGTAACACAATATTTTAAAATTGAAACCTAAATACARTTACAATACAGAACCCAATATATTGAAAAGAACAGTGTGCCAGTTTTCTCACTCAATGATCTAGATCAATTACTTTTGTAAACCAACACTTCAGAGGTCAGTGTAATTACCATCCTTGTAGAATGTGCTCTGAACAGCACAAGTTTGAAGAAGGAAACATCTGAGTAACAGAAGGCTTTTTAAAGCTTATTTAAGCATAGAAAACAATCACTCAACATACTATTTTCACATTTCAAACAAAATTCTAAAAGCCATATAGTTAGTTCCAAGCACAAATTTACACTGCTAAATTTTACAGCTCATGACAAATCAGGCATAAAATAATTTAAGTGCTTCCTCTAATAACTTTAAACTCATAAGCACATACAATACAAGAAGTCTCAACCCTGTATCACTCTTAAATCGCTTCTTCAGAGTAGGGGGGAAACAACCACCACCAACTACCACCAGCCACCACCATTAGAACATAATGATTTACCAACAAGTTTAAATTTGAAAAAAAAAAATCAGCATGAAGTGGTTAAAAACAAACATGCTRCACTACTCATCAAAAGGTGACTAGTGCCCTAACCCAAAGAAATCACAAATAWGAAATGACAAAAAAAAGTCAGAGATGCAAGAAAAACTACTTTTAAAAAGATATGTAACTGTASAGATTTTCTGTTAAATTACAGTGCAGATTTTGAACTGCAATTTGTCTTTTCGGTCAGTTTCTCGCTTATGGGTGAAAAACAATTTTCTTGCTATGACAGACTTCTGTGATGGCTGCAGAAGTCAGAATATTGTATTTAGGGTAGTCAAATATATCCATCATCTTTCTCCTAGGAAATACACAACTAAAGACATAATAGAAACATAACAAATAATAAATAAATAAATAGATAGATAAAAATAAATAGATCAGGTCTACTAATTTAGACAAGAGATGAACTAAACCGGCATATAATAGTCTACCAAATAGCTCTGCAAAAACTTTACATATTTTACAATTAGCAGAAAAAAAATTATTTCTCCCTCCTCTGAAGACAGAAAAAAAAAAGAAAAATATTTCAGATCAACAGGAAGGATAAAAAGTAGCATCTATCCTACACTCATTCTTTTGTGGGGAGTAGCTTAACTCCATTCGCTGTGGCTTGTACCCTCTCGTCACTACAGCAGATGCAACTTCTCTTTTCTCAAATATTCTTTGAAATGTTGAAATTAAAATTTATGTGAACATTTACTGCTTTCTGTGGATTCCAATAAAAAAAATTCTTTGATTGCCAAAGCTCCAGTGTAGACTCTCTAGCTATTTCCACCCTATTCCACATTCATATGCTCCACTATCCAAATACCAAAGTTTAGGGATCATTTTACTTAAATTTGTTTCACAGGCTCTTTAGGTACAGTAAGAAATAACTAACTTGTTAGCAGAACAAATAAAAGAGGAAGGAGAGAAAGTAGTCAGGAAGAGATAAACAGGAAGTACATGTAAACAGGAAAAACAAAATCCATGAAGGAAAGAAGATCTGTGTGAGGTTGCAAGGCCATGATCTCATTGCAATTACAGAGCACAACTGGAATGTCATCATCATGGATGAATACGTGCTTTTTAGGAAAGACAGGCCAGGAACGTGAGGTTCAGGAGTTGCTCTTTATGTGAGACAGCAACTGGAATGTATGGAGCTTTGCCTAGGGATGGATGAAGAGCGAGTTGAGAGCCAACGGGTAAAGATTAAAGGGCAGGCTAACATGGGCAACACTGTTGTAGGTGTCTACTACAGGCCACTCGATCAGCAAGAGGACTTCAACGACCCTGGTATCTGCTGAAAGGACAATACAGCTAGGCACAAACAGTCAAGGAGGCTCCTGCAGAGCACTGATGGTAACTTTTTGACACAGGTGGTGAAGGAGTCAATGAGGAGTGGTGTCCTGCTGGACCTTGTACTAACAAAGAAGGATTGGTTGCAGATGTGAAGGTTGGGGGCAGCTTGGCTGCAGCAGCCACGAGATGGTGAAGTTCAGGATCCTGCATGGAGAAAGCAATGCAATAAGTAGGATTGTGACCCTGAACTTCAGGAGAGTAGACTCTGGGCTCTTCAGGGACCACCTAATTGGAGGAATCCCATGGGTTAAGGTCCTAGAAGGAAGGGAGGTCCAGGAGAGCTGGCTAGTATTCATGCATCACTTCCTCCAAGCTCGAGCGGTGCATCCCAAGGAGAAAGAAGTCCAGCAAAGGGGGCAGGAGACCTGCATGGATGAGCAAGGAGYTCCTGGCAAAACTCTGACAGAAGAAGAAAGTACAYAGARTGTGGAAGAGGGGACAGGCCACTTGGGAGGGTTATAAGAATTATAAGAGTATGCAGGGATGCAATGAGGAAGGTTAAGGCCCATTTGGAATCAAATCTGGCAAGGGATGTCAAGGACAGCAAGAAGGGCTTTTTCAAATACATCAGTAGCAAGAGGAAGATTGGGGAAAATGTGGACCCACTACTGAATGGGGTGGAGGCCCTGGTGACAAAAGATACAGAGAAGGCAGAATTACAAAGCCTTCTTTGCTTCAGTCTTCACTGCTAAGGGCAACCCTCAAGAATCCCAGAGCCTGGAGGCAAGGGAGAAAGTCTGGAGAAGGGAAGACTTTCTCTTGGGTGAGGAGGATAGGATTAGATACCTTCTGAGCAAGCTTGACATTCACAAACGCACGGGCCCTGATGGGATGCACCCACGGGTACTGAGGGAGCTGGTGGATGTTACTGCTTTCTTTGAAAGGTTRTGGAGAACTGGAGAGGTGTCTGAGAACCAGGAGAAAGCTAATGTCACTCAAGTGTTCAAAAAGGGCAAGAAGGAGGACCCAGGAATCTACAGACCAGTCAGCCTCACCTCCATCCCTGGAAAGATGATGGAACAGCTCATTCTAGATGTCATCACTAAGCATGTGGAGGAAAAGAAGGTAATAGCAGTCAGCATGGATTCACCAAGGGGAAATCATGCTTAACCAATCTGATAGCCTTCTATGATGGCATGACTGTCTRGGTAGATGAGGGGAGAGCACTRGATGTCGTGTACCTTGACTTCAAGCAAGGCTTTTGACACTGTCTCTCATAACATCCTCATAGGCAAGCTCAGGAAATGTTGGTTAGATGAGTGGAGAGTGAGGTGGRCTGAGWACTGGYTGAAAGGCAGAGCTCAGAGGGGTTGTGCTCAGTGGCACAAAGACTAGTTGGAGGCCTGTAGCTAGTGGTGTTCCCCAGGGGTGAGTACTGAGTCCAGTCTTGTTCAGCTTACCCATCAATGACCTGGATGAAGGGACAGAGTGTCTCCTCAGCAAGTTTGCTGATGATACCAAGCTGAGAGGAGTGGCTGATACACCTGAGGGCTGTGCTGCCATTAAGAGAGATCTGGACAGGCTGGAGAGTTGGGCAGAGAGGAACCTCGTGAGGTTCAACAAGGGCAAGTGCAGAGTCCTGCACCTAGGGAGGAATAACACCATGCACCCATACAGGCTGGGGGCTGCCCTTCTGGAGAGCAGCTCTGCAGAGAAGGACCTGGCAGTGGCCCTGTTGGTGGAYGAGTTTACCATGAGCCAGCAATGTGCCCTTGTGGCCAGGAAGGCCAATGGACTCCTGGGGTGCATGAGGAAGAGTGCTGCCAGCAAGTCGAGGGAGGTGATTCTGCCCCTCTACTCAGCCCTGGTGAAGCTACATCTCACATACTGCATCTGCTTCTGGGCTYCCTAGTACAACAGAGACATGGAACTACTGGAGGCAGTACAGTATAGGGCTACAAAAATGATCAAAGGGCTGGAACAGCTCTCTTATGAGGAAAGGCTGCAAAAGCTGGGCCTGCTTAGCCTGGAGAAGAGAAAACAGAGAGATCTTATCAATATATAAGTATCTGAAGGGACAGTGTCAAGAGGATGGGGCTAGACTCTTCTCACTGGTACCAAGTGACAGGACAAGAGGCAACGGGCACAAACTGAAACACAGAAAGTTCCACGTGAATATAAAGAAAACCTTCTTTACTATGAGAGTGACAGAGCACTGGAACAGGTTCCCCAGACAGGTTGYGGAGTCTCCTCCAGAGAGGCTCAAAACCCGCCTGCATGCAAYCCTGTCTAACATGCTCTACRTGACCCTGCTTGAGAACGGGGGTTGGACTAGATGATCTCCAGAGATCCCTTCCAACCTCAACCATTCCGTGATTTTGTGAAAGGTCTCATTCTGTTAGCTGCCTAGAAAACACTAAGAATGCCTAAGACAAGAAATATTGGCACTGACCATACTGATTAGCCAAGATTAAGAGCTGACGTTAATCTCTGGCCGAACCAGGTGAAAGGACACAAACAGATTATCTGCACAGTGTATGTCACAGCGGGGCAGCAGAATCTATTTCAACACCTCCTACCTACACATTCCACAATATGACTTCCTTGGATTCAACAAGAATAAAGATTTGTGCTAGTCAGCCACGGCTTTTGGCTAAATGCTTGAAATAGCTACCCCATAGCCAAAAGTCTAGAAGCATGATGCTGCCCATCTGGTGGGCTGTTTAACACAATCCATTTGCATAAACAGCATTCTGCAGCAAATAATGTTTCTGCTTTTAAACTGCTGCAGTCAAGTGGAGGCACAAACTGAGTGAGCTTTCTTGCCTTCACTTCAAAAAAAAAATCCCATCAACTTTGGGATTATTTGATGTATTAGCGAATCCTGCCTAAAAAAAAGTCAGTGCACATGCTATCATGGAATGGCAAAAAATATTCTGGATGTTGCTGCATGTAGTAGCTTATGGGAGGAGAGGAAGAAAAAGTACTAACAGTGTACCCACTATGAATGTCGTCTTGGGGATATAAAAAGCTCCATGCTCTCCTATGGCTACAGGTGGACCTGGGCTCAAACCTTTCATTCCCCCAATTTGAGATCATCCCTTTGTCTATTATTACATGGTAGTACCATCTGACGCATTTGGTACACATGTGCTGTGTCATCCTTGGTCTGTGCACTGTACACTCTACTGGACACATCTACACACATTTACAGGGCCCACAGCCTTCTCAGGCCTCAAGAAGAAACAGTTTTGCCCCTCTATATCTAGGTTCAGTTCCTTCACCAGTGTGGAAACTTCCCTCACAGCTTCATTTTTCGCTTACTAAACTAAGCAGAGTTCCTAGCTGTAGACATAAAAATGTTATCATCCATTAACTCAGCTCCTACAGATTCAACTGTTGTAAGTCATGAACAAGGAGCTCTTTCAGTGCTGACCCTGTTTCAGTACTTCCTCTTAACTACTGTGATTTGCAGATAACATGCAAATGCTTTATTGAGAAATTTAACTTACTTGTAAATGATGGTGATTGTAAATTGCTAAAATCATCACTTCACCATTGAGGAATACAACATCAAGTTCACTTTTTAGCACAGCATCAGAAGACTTGCACACCTTGTTTGTCTCCCAAATCTGTTGAAAAAAACAGTATTTAATAAATTTAACAAAAGACCAGATATAAGAATTTAATAATAATAATTCTGAATATGAATACATAGAAAACTATCCTAAATATTCACATGTAAATATAGCTAAAAATGAAAGTTATTACCTCTGCTAGCTTACAAAAGGATCTTCAAAAAACTTGACAATTCCTTATTTAGATGGACTCTAAATCAAAACAGACTGTCTTGAACAAACATTAGACTTAAAATCACAGAGATATATTCTAAAAATGAGCTGGCATCTTTACAAGTTAAACCCAAGTTTAAGAGAAGAGAGCCTCTTCCCATCCCAAACTAGGCAATACATACATATACATACATATATTTACACACATATATATACACACACACGAGTGTGCATCTCAACTTTAAAAGAAGAGAGATGTCATCTTACCCTTATTGTCTGGTCATCAGAGGATGTCATAAATAAAGATCCATCTGGGGAAAACGTCACACAGTGAACCCAGCTCGTGTGTCCCCTGCAATCTGCTATTTTTGATAAYGATTTAATATTCCATAACTACAACAAAAATACGAAAGAATTCAAATGGATTTAGATTATACTTACTGGGAAAAGAGTACAAAACCCAGAAGAAGGATACTTAGTTACTATTTCCTCTAGTGTCTTCTTATTGTCACCCTGAAATCGTGCATGTAACAAGCCATCTTTTACTGTTCCTGCTTATTACCTTTTGTTGGCCAAGAAGAAGAAATTCAGCCGCCTCTTTAGCTGCTATAACTTCTAAAAGAGGGGTGCAGTGTGAAAGAGGGAAAATAACAACAAAATAACCCCATAAAATCACAGTATAAAACTAAAAGGTCAACTGACTAAGTAGGTTTCAGAAAAAAAGGTATTTCCAGAGGCTTTATGACTAGTATGGCTAGTCTAAGGTATTCCAGTTGTTTTCTGCTTTGGTGAATTAACACATCTTGTAGTGGTATACGGAATGAGAGGGGGTTTGTTGCTTGCTTTTTTTTTTTTTTTGAATTAAGAAATAGGAAGGCCTCTATTCTGAGGAGGATAATGGAAACTTTAAATAAACATAGTAGCATAGTCTTTTTAGCAAATTTGAATTCTGTCATCCAAAATGAATGTGTAACTTGAATATGTCACTTTCCTATTTTATATTTTAGAAGTGAAAAAAATGAAGCACATTGAAAGACTGTTAAAACAATTACATTAATTTTTACATTAGCAAAAAGCATATCCTAAAACAAATACAGTTTACTTCATACTATAATTAGTCTTGCCTGGTAAGGCAAGTCCTCCTTGCCTTAGGAAAGGCAATCACTTACCTCAACAGAGCAGTGAGATAAAGCAACTGCTACTAACTCATCACCAGGACAGAAGTCACAGTATTGGATCGTACTGTGATGACTTACAATGACTTGCTTTAATAAATTGCTTGTTTTAACATCAAAGAGCTGTGAACACATAATTATAATAGTTAGCACCTAGTCTGAAGGGCTGCACTACAGAAAAATAGTTTAAATTCCCAATAGCATACATTTTTTAATTGAGAAGGCATTTTTCCCCAGTTACGAAGTTCATTGTCCACATATTTTTTACTTAAAACACACTTATAACCATGTATCTGAAACTTCTTAACAGCCTAGAATATTATCTTCATTTATCACTTCTACCTGGATAATAACATACTATCTCCAGAAAATTATTAATGTGAGGTACTTACCAGAAGCTTATTTTTGGCCGCCGCCAAAATTGTGGCACTATTTCCTGACCAACAGCAACACTTTACTAAGATCTCCACATCATCTGGTTGCTCATCAGCAGTTTTGAAGAAGTCTTTTATCTCAATAGTTTTCAGTTCATTTGCTGAGTGTACTTCCCAAAGCTTCAAGAAAAAATAAAGGCATATGCAACCCCTTTTTACTGGTGTGGATATTGAATACAACAGGGGAAAGTTATCTCCCAATCACTTGTTGGAAGAAGGACAGAAAAAGAAAAAAAAAAAAAAATACAGGCAAGAAAGCCTCTGCTACTTTCCTGCTACTCAGGTCAAGAAATAACATTAAATATTCACAAGCTTAGATGGCTTAGACAAAAAATTAGGATTACTCTATGGTGGAAACCTCTCCCTGCGTTTCCCTAATACACTTCCAGCTACAATTTTGTCTCACCTTCTACTTTAAAATAAAATAAATAGTAAAAACCTTGTTATCTGCTCTGCTGCTCTATTAAGTGCATGCATCATGAGAAATCTGGTGGTGTATGTTTAGCTTTGTACCCTCATYTCATTTAGACATCTGCAAAAAGATCTACTAGTTATTTCCATTCCCTCCATTCCATCTTTCTTTCTGCATGAAAACAGCTACAGCAACCTTTCTTTCCTGATTTAGCTACCCTGTAGAAAGCTAATAGTGCTTTAAAAACTGCTATTTTGAAACAAAATTTACATTTTGAGCAAAAAGCTAATAGGATCCCCCCAATTCTCTTCTAGTCTGTATATTAAAATAGAACTTATAGGAAAAAAAAATGTACTTAYTGGCGATTCACTTTCAGAGATAACAATTTTCAACTAATCTAAAAAYCTGTTTTTCACGAATGTGTAACTTGTAAAAGTTTCAAAATAAAAAGCCTCCCCCCATCTCTTAACGAAGTACATAAAAAGAAAAAAAAAAGATGGTGAAAAGGAAAAAAAATAAAAAAATAAAAAACCACACAACTGTGGGCAATTTTCTTTCTGGTATTGAACAGGCCATTCCAAAGTCTCTTCCTATAAATGAGAACAATGCTTAACTGTCCTACTGTGATATTTCAAGATYTAATTCATTAAGGCTGATAAAACTAAGTTTTCTTATACATATTTTGCGTTTTACATAAGCTGATTAAAAAAAAAATCATCAAAACAAGAAGTTTACTTAAAGATACACTGCATACCTTTACTGTTCCATCTGTTGAACAGCTAGCAATATATTCATCATTTGGTGAAAATTTACAATGATTGACAGAATTTACATGACCAAACATTGTATTTCTACAGTATTTTCTGTTCAAATCCCAAAGCTGCATGAAAAATAAACATACAAAAAATCATTACATTCATGAATTATTCAAAAAACAGACTATTCACACTCTTCTCAAAATCATGCACTGGCTTCCAAAACCTAAGAAGTTTTTCTTAATTTTACCCACATGTTCACACACTTCACGCCATGCTTCAGGCTCTCCAACAATCTACTTCCATCTGCTAACTTTCATGAAAACTATGAACAGCACAATTATCTAAAGCTAGTTAAAATTTCTGTTCATCTTCCTTAGTGAAGACAAGGCCCTTGAGCTGCACAAAGTTATTCAGTTTCCTCGAATTGAGGAAAAAGCCTCTTGCCCCTTTCATTTTCAAATTTAAAAATTATGTAGCTTACACRTAATACTTAAACCGAAATCGATGAAGTTAGGCTCTCTGACTATCACCCTAGCCAGTCACTAATAAAGTGAATAGAGCATCCCTTAGAGGTCCCCATCACCACTACCTTTCTAGTCCCATCTTCCACACTCCCCTTTTCTTAGTTTCAAATTTCTTTGCTTTCTCCAATATAAAAATAGTTAACAGCCTTGACCACTTAGCTGAGAACTCAAAGAAAGAACAGCTGCTTGTATTTTTTTTGGTGCATACTTCAGTTCTTATACTCACTACTGATGAAAATATCAAACACGATCTAAAATCTTACCTGCATTTACTGTATAAAAGTAACTCATTTTGAACACCTCCCTTCTAAATCTAGCTATTCCAAAGTGTCAGTCTCAAACAGGAAATGCATCTCCCAGGATCTGCAGAGCTAGCACAAACTAAGACTCTTCYTTCCCTCTTGACATCAGCTTCTATTATAACTCCAGTTCAAACAAACACAGATTCTGCCAGAATTCTTCAGATGAGACTTCATGCTACCACTGAACCTGCCTCATAGCCTGGAAGAGACAGTTCTTCCCTACCAACAATCCTAATCTTCGCTGCGTATACCCAACAGTTCCCTTGCGCTGGAACTAGGCAATAAGCCAGTACAGGAAAATAAGTAAGGAGAAAATTAATCCCACCAAAAGGAATTTTTGCCAGATTAGCTCCTCGAGCTGCATCACTGCAGAGTAAGATCAGGAGATGCACTGC
The DNA here is from genome assembly GCF_003343005.1 of Rhea americana. Classification (NCBI taxonomy): domain Eukaryota; kingdom Metazoa; phylum Chordata; class Aves; order Rheiformes; family Rheidae; genus Rhea; species Rhea americana. The sequence goes on along the minus strand of NW_028186856.1, from coordinate 2,785,943 downwards.
AACAAAGGCAGGAATGTACAGCCAGGGCAGTATGATCACCATTTTCAGTGCCAGTTAAATAGTCATTTGCTTAGTTGCGCTGTAAGACTGCATCCTTATTTACCACAGTCTAGGTCTTATTTGATTATCCTTCCCTCAGATGCAGACTTCAGTTGGCTGTTTTCTGTTCCTTCAAAGTAAATATACCTTCTCCCAATCTGAACAGTGCCAGGTGATTAACCTAATACATCTCTTGCCTTGATTACTGTTTTGTTGCTTTCATCWTCTTTTCTTTGTTATTCCCAAACAACTTAATCAAAAAACACAGCTGCCTGTCATTTCTATAGCGTACGGCTTTTTTTCCTAAGCTTTCATCATCCACTTGCTTACACTATGAATGTTTTCAATCCTAAATTCCTGCCTTCATTTTTCTTTACACTGCTTTTATTCAGATATTCCATTTCTCTATTCTATTATTCCCATCCTACCCTCTATAAGTCTTGCCAAAGCCCTCACCTTCATGCCCTGCCAATAGAAGATTGCCCCGTTCTCTTTTGCTAGGTATAACCACTCCTTCCATTCTGCCTTGTTGAAATCTGATTATAGAGTTGTATTCAACACTCTTGCCATCTCTCTTCTAAAAGACCAACTGAAAAAGCTTATTTTACAATGTTAAAAGTACATTTGGATATCATTAGTTACCCACTTTTGATRAGCAGTAGAATAATCTTGTTCTTTTCCACTTACTTTGATGAAAGTGTCATTTGAGCAGGTAGCTAAAAGATACTGACTAATTCCATTATTAAAYTGGCAGCAATTGACCTGTTCAGAGTGTTCTTCATATACATGTATACATTGACCTGTTCTTGAATTCCAGATCTAGACAGAATTGAAGGATGAAAAACATTTTAAACTATTTTTAATGTACTTTATTAAAAATTATTAAGCTATGTTGGAATAAAGGTAAAATGCTGATATGCTCTTAATCAGATCTCAAAAAAATTTTGGAAGAGAACAGAAAAATATGTACATTTAGTTTCACATTTAGAAACGAAAAAAAAGCCTGCACCGCATTTACTTACCTTCACTTTTTTATCAGCTGAACAAGTTGCTACAAAAGTACCATCAGCAGAAAAAGTGCAACAAAGTATTTCATCATCATGTGCACTTATCTCCAGAAGTCTCTCTCCACTTTCCGCTTTGAACACCTACAGAAATAACAGGAGTGAAATACTGTAACTCACACATAATTCTAAAACATGCTACACAAAAATAACATTCTTTTTCTCTTAAACAGCTCTCTTACATAAGCTCTTCTACATAAATTTGGTTGCATTCTGAAAGCGTTTATAATTTCAAGCAAAGTAACCTGAAAATTTTTTAAAAAGTCTTAAATTTGAGCTTCAATTTTGTAAAGATAACAGAAATTATTAGGGCAATTAATTAGTGTAAATAGATTTTGGTAATGCATACTGTGTTGTGCGGTTGTTCTTAAAAGACASTGACACAGGAAATGGAATTAGGCTTGAAGAATGAGGGTAGAAAAAGTGATTTTATTGTCAAAAGGGCTCAACAAAACACACACTGCACCCGGAAACCTTTTTAAAAATCAAAGCTATTATTAAAAATATTAATTCCAGGTTTACATAAAATATTTTTCAGTTCAGAGTAAGAATTTTAGCAGCACATGTTGAATTGGGAACAAACAGAAAATTAGTTGTAGGGAGCAGAAGGGCAGCTGKGGGGGGGGRRAAGTTACACTAATCAGTTTGTCAGCATTCTGGGATTTAACTTTACAATAGCGAAGACTTAAGGTCTTCCCATTACTTCACAAGGTTACACAGTCTTAAATTACTCAAACCAATCAAAAGGTGTTCCTTACAGCAGCATTCAGGATACTAAAATTGTAAAGTCCCTACTTTTTTTCTTGTTTTACTGAATATCAGTGACAATGAAACGGTTGTCATTTGTTCAAACAACATAAATATTGAAGTAACAGGAAATCGACATTTACAGTAGATTCTGCAGGATGTTTGTTCTTAATCTAGCAATCATGATTTTTGACTTCACAGAAACAGCAGGAATAGCCATAGAAACTGCAAAACCCCCTAGTTTTATTTCCATGACACTATTACGAAAAATATGATTAAGTTCAAAGTTAAGCAATGAAAAAACAATTACTGTTAATTTTTCCATTACAGTTTCAATAAATGTTTAAATACAATACAATGTTTAAAGAATCCACAGATTCTTTTTTGGTTTTGGTAGAAAATGAAGGGAAAAAACAAGCAACCCGCAGTCTTAATAAGGCCATCAAACATGGAAGCCCAGCACAGTAACTTCAGCATAGCATAGAACTAGCACATCCACCAGGTATCTCCTGAACTGGATGTCGTGATCATAACACTGTAGAAGCCAGCAAATAAGTAAGTAAATAAATAAATAAAAGCGCAATAACAACACATTAAATAGGCAAATGAACAGCAACTGAACACCACTAGTACTTTAAAATTAGTATTCAACTTGTCAAGCATCCAAAACAATACCAAAGGCTTGCAGAAAAGTTGCTATTTACCCTTACCTTTGGCTGTCTGGAATATGGATACTTGACCAGGTTACTGGCTGGCTGATTGCTAGTTTCCTTGAGAGCTGGCTGGCTCCCCTCCAGGCAGACTGCTGGCAAATTGGCATTAGTCACTCTAATTCCCCTCTGTCTCCCCTTACCCACTTCCTCAGCGTTTTGTGTCTGCTTCCAACTTAATATGCCCTCAACTTCAGGGATTCATTTTTCTCCCCAGACTCTTATCCTTTGTATAGGCATTTCACCACCTAAGCACCAAAACAGTGCACATCCCATGGAAACTGTGAAGTTGTTAACTAGAAGATCTTAACTTTTCTTAGTTCTGCAGAAAATCTGTGAGTTGTATCATTTTTGCAAACAAATATGAAATATGTTGGGGTGCTACTTAGGCAATGAGCTTCACCATATCATTAAAAAGGTTTTCAATTGCATTACACCAGTTAGGGTATAAACCATGAAATCATGCAGGCACAGTGTTAGAACAAAAAGAACACTTACTATTTTAAACATGAAACTCAATGCTTATATAATAATAAAAGCATTTTTTTATTCAGAAGAAAGGGGAAAGGACTGTTAACAATTCTTAACAAAATAGTACATGGCCTTTCATTTCATCGTGGCATAGATATTTTACCTGTAGTGTTTTATCAGCTCCACACGATGCTATTCTTTGTCCATCCTGAGAAAAGCATGCATGGTAAACAGCATCTCTGTGTGGACGTACAACCAGACGGGAGAGGTTTTTCATGGATTTTTTATTTCTAAAGGATAAAACAATAGGTGATATTTTACAAGGTTTATTACTATTATTCAAGATTCCCCCCCCTTCCCCCTCCCCAAAAAAACTTCTACATATCTTAAGCAGTAGGGTTTAAAAAACAAATGGAAAACTTAACTCTCTGCCCTCATATAGAAATAATAAATGAAAAAAAAATCCTACAYTCATTCTTATATTTGCCCTCCAACAGTTAAAGCTTAGACACCAAGTGCATGAGAAATTAACAGCTACTTTATATGTAGAGATGCACCCCTTCCAGGACATGAGCTTCCTAACAACTTTTCTAGGATCTGCTACGTGCTATTTCCAAATATAAATTTCTTCCCAAGACTTCTTGTTCTCCTGCAGGTTTCCTTTCAAATTTATTCAAAAGCATCTGCACGTTTTTACAGACTTGATTAAATTTACTTGATTTTATAGCAGTGATTCAATTCTCATCACTAGATATTTAAACAAAAGCTATGAACATCATTGCATTTCACTCAGAGATTAAGTACAGAATCTAATACACTTTGGATGACTCCAGCTCCACTTTAACAAAGAATTTATAATTAATGACAACTATAATAGTCCTGTTTAGTCAGATGTTATCACAGACAGCTGTCTTTATAATATGATCATTTTTGGTGATGAATGTATTGTTGTAAGTTATTTTTTTTTCTAGAGGCAAATGAACACAAGTACTTCAAATTTGCATCATCATCGCTTTCATTTCAGGCTTAGTATTTAAATAATGAGTAAAACATCTTGAATAAAGTAGGTAAACTTTAAAACCAAGGCAATTTTTCACTGCATAGTACTGCCTGGTCAAAATCTAAAAATACATTTTGGTATATTTTATTAAGGATAAAATTACTGGTCAAGACAGCAGGTTATTCACCCACCTATCCTACAGACTGTTTTTTAGGACATCAATTTTTTTTGTCTCCTATCCTAAGTTAAAGTCTCTGTTCTGCTGATTTCAGTCACATATTTGGGAATGTCTCCAACATCCAAACTTGAAGTCCTAAACCATCTGGACATTGACTCTTCTGGAGTGTGCATCTTCCAAGCTTTTCTGTTAGAATTAGCTATACAAAATGAAATAAAGAAACACTCATAGGTAAGACTTGAATTCAAGTCTTCCATCTTCCTAGTTATTACCCTGATTACCCRATAGCCAGTTTACTTTGTAACCACCAAATAATGCAGCTATCAGAAGAGAAACTTTATAAAGGAAGATTTAAGAGTGACAGTTACATAACCAGATGACCACTGGCTTACAAGGYATCCTAGGAAAATATTTAGATATATATTGTTTTTCCTCACACAACTTCAAAAGATATGAAAACATAAGTTTTATATGCCAGAAAATGTAAGAGCAGGTAGAGACTACAAGGCTTTTTAGTGCTTCACATCTCACTACTTTCAAAGGCTTCATCAATTAACACAAATACAATTGTAAGTGTTAAGTTTTACCAGAAAAACTAGAAACATCCTATAACATACACGTGATATTTGCATTACTTTTTAAAAACAAAAATATATTTACAGAAGTTACAAAGTTTCTTATTATCATCTTTCTAAGGATATTTAAAATGGCATTCATTGAGTACAGAAGTAAATATTTTATTTATTTCAATGTAAAGAAGTAAATATTTTATTTATTTCAGTGTAATTATCTGTGGCCTTACATATCTGAAGTTTACCTTCTCCAACAAATTCTTCAAAATTATTTTATTTCTTTTCTCCATGAAAAACACAGCAGCTTCTTAAAGAGGTCCTTACATTAGCTGTACATGGTATTTAATTCAGACAATGTCCTTCCTGGATCAACGTATCAGCAGATGGATTGCATTACTTACATCCATTCCAAATAAAACATGCCTGCTTCTTGTTGAGCAAGTAGCTTGGCTTGTTGATACACCTCTGATGTCTCCGGTTGGCAAAGACCCAGCTGTATTATGTCAGGAAATGGTGGCCGTCCAAGAAGGTGCCCATTTAAAGACAGAAATTCCTGGAAGTTCTCACGTATTATGCTATCCTATGTACAGGGCAGATAATTAAGAGTATAAAAAGTGGATTTATATTCTAGTGCCTTTTTAATTTTCTGTAGAACTAATAGAGAATATAGAAACTAATAGAGAAGTGCAATTTCTATTCTATTAGCAAGTAAACAATAGACTGGAATATTTTTTTTATCCTATTCAGGAAAGCATATTATTCTTACTTTTTCAAATAAATTGGTTTGGTAACAGCACTTTACTCAATGAGCAGCCAATGTGAAATATCAGAAGGACTATTTCAAGCAGCCAACAAAATTTTACACCAGCCCAGAAAGAGAATACTGTACGGACCTGCCTTAATTATTGATGTTTTTCTTAGTTATTGAGTTTCATGATTAATTGCTTGGGTACATATTGAAGTTATAACTGAAACTAAGACTGAAAATGCTTTTTTAAAAATTTTCTTAGTTTTTTCTCTTCAAGTTAAAGTCTCACTTAATACTGTCTTTAGCTTTCCATACATCTAGATTCTCTCTCTAAATACATATTTCTTAAAAAAATAAACAATAAAAATGCAATTAAAGATAGTAAAATATACATGGAACAGACTGACCATTTACCTTTTAGTATCATACCTTTTGATCCAGGATTGAACTATATTCTACATATTCATGAATCAGATGGGCAGGGCCTACCAATTCTGTTTTAGTTTTAATCCAATCCAGAGAAAACATAAGATCACGGAGTTCCTGAAAGAAATACAAAATGAGGTTCAAAATATGAATTCCACAACAGAATATACCTAAAGAGAAAAAGAAAAGYATGGGACATACATTAGATATTTAATCCGCTTCAGTTCAATTGTCTCCATTTAAAAACTTAGGTAATTTCAAGATCTTGTTGCCTGTATCTTACATGATCTTGTATGAAGCCTCTGCATACAGAAGGCTAAGCTTACTAACTTGACATAAAGGATTGCTACATTGTACAGCTATTTGGAAAAGAGGCAGCAAAAGGATGCAACTCTTGAATTCTGTAGTACACAACACTCAAGATACAACCCTGAAAAAGCTTCTTTTAGTCTGGTCTAGCAAAGGTTACTCTGCTAATAATCATATTGTTCCTCCTAACTGATACTGAACTAAAGTGAAAGCAAAAAATCTGTTACAGTTACATTTAACTTAAAACGAGAAAGCTGTTTAAAGGAAATCAGAAGCAGCAAACGGAAGTATTAAAAAAGCATACTTGTTAGGATGAGAAAAACTGCTTAGATACAATTTGAATCTGTGAAATGTATCACCAATTAAAAAAAAACAGTGAATACAGGAAGCATCAAAAAAAGGGGGGGAAGTCATGTATGACATGTAATTAAAAATATAGAAACAAAGTTATGTGCATAGTCATAATGAGACAGGCCAAAAAACTGAGAAATCACTTCTTCTAGAAGTAGAAAGGCTAATAAAAAGAACATATTTTTACAACATACTGGAAGTAGAGTTTGAGATAATCAATGAGAAATTTGATTAAATAAAAAGCAAATAAACTAGATTTGTAAGTTGTTGTCAGGACCAAATTCCAACGAAACTACTCAAGCAGAGCATGATTTGTATCTTTTATTAGGTCAGTAGCTAAAGAATAGTAAGTGGCAAAACTGATTTTTTTTTTTTTTTTTTTTTTTTTTTTTTT
>NW_028186856.1:2776535-2778889 GCF_003343005.1 Rhea americana | reverse complement strand
AAAAGCCTAGGAAAAGAGCAGGGTAAGTGGCAAAAGTAACTTAGGCTGGACTTGGGGGAGGGCAAGCGAAAGCAAAATGAGTACAATAGTCAGAACTCACCTCCTGCATGTTGGCACCTGCCATATGATACGCTAGAAAGTTATACCAGTACATGCAATCCTCTTGAGATGGAATAGGCATATTAAGTTTGTAATATTTTTTGTACTGATTTACTATGTTTTTATGTAGCTCCTGCAACATGAATCAAAACTTTCAATTAGTAATATAACAAGGTATGAACTTGGCTTTAGTATTATTGGACTTCTTTTTATTATTATTATTATTTCTCAGTTGTAAAATGAYAATGAATGAAATAAGCAGTAACTTCAGTATATAATCTTAAAGGCAAGCTTTTCTTAAGATTTTCTCCAAAAATACTCTCTAGTCATTAAAGATTGAAGAAGGAGTGTTAACAGCCTGCTTTTCTGTCGAGAACAATTGTCAAATGACTCTTGCATTGGCTACTCACATTTAATTTTAAAAGACTCTTACATATATAAATATAAGATGATCTAAAAACTTGCCTGTCCTCAAGTTATTTTTCTCCAAGATATTGGAGAATTATCTCCAAGATAGTTTATTGGGCACAACTTACAGAGCCTCTTCCTGCAAGTATTGCCCTAAATTGGAGAGGGGGGTGGGAGCAAGGGGAAGCGTAAAAACACTTCTCAGTATTAATACATTTCCTTTTCTGGTTTGTTCTTGATGTCTTTTGGAATCATCAATGGAACATTCCATCTTCTACTAGAAGTATCTTTGACAGAGAAACAATGGATATAGTCTTCTCTCAGATTAGTTTTTCAATTGCAAGTGGAACCATCATGAAATCATTCCACATTCTCAAGTTGAAAATAAACACCTTCAGTTATTCCGTATTAAGTTTAACCACATTGTGGGCCTATACTATGAAATTGCTTTGGATTATGACTTAACAAAGGTATGTTTTCTGAAAGATGTCCAGCTTTAGAGAGTAAAGTTAAAAATAAGTAGATTAGCCAATACTCTACCTCAAGCTGGTTGCGATTCTTTTCTGTAAGAAAGTCAAGTTGAAGATCGTGTAAATAATAATGGAATGATTTCCCATTACGATCACAGAACAACAGTGATTTGTTAACAAATTCCTGTAAGATATCTTCAACTTCTTCAGTTTCCATATCCCAAAGAATACAGAGAACCTAGAACGTGTTCAATAACATAGAGAAGATAAGCAGAACTTAAGGCTAATATGACTTGTAGGAGTATCATAAAAGGCTCCTCATTAATTGACAACAAAACACCTATCAACATAACTATTTTACAAATCTTAATAAACTCAATAGATTTGCAACTCCTCTATACCAAGCTACACAACAGAGTGGTTACCARTCAAGGTAGGTCTGTAATATGGAAGTACAAAGTCTGTCATTTCCCAGCAGTAAATACTAACATCTAAAGCAAAGATTTATTTGGAACTCTAAAAAATAGGGACAGGAAGTCTGACGACACAAAGCAGAAAGACTAGATGACAAGATATCAGGGAACTCAGCAGGAAAAGAAGGGCAGCAATGATAATAACAGATTCTTTGAGATTAAACAGGAAAATAGAAGAGCTTGTTTTAGAGTGAGCAAAAGCAAGCCTGACTACAAAAGCAACAAAGACATCAGACTTTAAGCTTCTGTAGCAGGTATTTTTGAATACTCAGTACCTTGCTCTTGAGGTCTACATGTTAGCTTCCATTTTCTGAGTCATAAACTGTGTCAGATTGAGAAAATCTATCCTAAAGCAGTAATTAATTAGTAATTCTGCTACACATAATCAGGAAGCTTTTAAAGGGAAGTAACTACCTTACCCAGTTTCATCACACAGCCAGGTAAATAACAAATTAAGGAAAATATCATTATTAAAATACGTGTTATGACTATAAGCTGCAGTGCCAACAGTACAGGCTATCTTTGAATCAGGCATTCACCCAGGCAAAGCAATACTGACGTAGCTGTAGTAAGAGAGAACCTCAGACAGAAGTGGAAGAAGGAAGCATAAGAATAAGAATGTTAAAACTGCTCCCTCTTTTTAGCCACTCTAGAGTCCTGAAGTATTCATCACAGCCACTAGAAAGGTACAGAGAAGAAAATCCTTGTTGATCTAACTAGCAAAAGCTTTTCTCAAAGCATCATTGAAGCACAATTACTCTAGCATAACGTTTCACAGTCCTGTACATTTTAAAGTTATTTTTAGGTCACTGCCATTTTCAGCTAAAATTCTGGACAAATTAAGGTTGTCAAAATTGCGGCAGGTGTAAGTAAGAAAGACCTGGGACCATGTTTGCAAACTATA
>NW_028186856.1:2716872-2776470 GCF_003343005.1 Rhea americana | reverse complement strand
AGAGAGAGAGAGAGAGAGAAATGTAAAATATCCTTTGACTGAATTTCCTCCTCAAATACACTTTCTATTATTCTAAAGCAATACTTGACAAATAAGCTGAATTCTACAGCTGAGTTACTGACTATTAGATGGGAAACATTAAACTTTCCAAAATGTTTAGTAAATGCCCACTATATGAGAGAGACTAGCAAAAAAACCAGAACAAAACCGCAGAGCTCTGCAATACCAAAATCATGGTCTGTCACTTACAAATTATGCATTATATCTTCACTTATCTATATATGCTGGTTTATGGTGATCATATCTTTTTCTCAAAGGAATGTTAGTTTACATAGCAGTTTTGTAGTCTTCAGAGAGCGCAATTACAATCTAATTAAAGAGCTATATTTGAGATGCACATTAAAGTAACATTATGAACACATTTATTCAGTTACAACTTCTTAGTTTCACCACTGACAATAAAAGTCATGACACAGAAATGGACCTACTCTACCAATTACTTTTAAGTTAATTGTTGAAGATAAAAAACAGTTCCAAATTTTATGACTTCTTTAAAGTTGTTTGTATCTCAYTAACAACTATGAAACATCTGCATTGCTATTATTACCTTAGTAGGTACTTTAACATCTTTTGGGAGGATAGAAAGGTCCTTATAATAGTCTTTAAGTTTTTCATTCAATTGTTCAACACTTATGGACATTGCTTCATCAAGAGCTTCATAATCATATGAAGAAGATTTTCTTATTCTTTTAAATTGCTTATTCTGCAGCTGTTTGAGGTAGTATTCCCAACGACCAGGGAAGTCTCGTAATAATGCACCTATCAAGGATATCACAAGAGGAGAACCTGAAAGAAGAGGTTAAATTAATCTTAAAGGTTATCAAGGAATAAAGTCCAACAATGTAAATAAACCAGGGCAAATAAACAAGGTAATTTTGCAGATTCACTGATGAAGTTCTTGAGGTGCTGGAGAACAGGCAGGTAAAATATGCCATCCATATAGGTATCTGCAAACCTTCCATATTATTCCCTTACAAACATATCTATATATAATAGGACAGGTTGAAGAAAACTAATCAGAAATCAATATGAGGCTTTTTTTAAAAAAATGTAGAGAAAAAAAGAGCATCCAAACACTTGTATTATAGTTAAGCAGTACAGTTTTACAGGATATTCCCTCCTTTTTGAGTAAGCTGAAACCTGAAAGAAAAATAAAAAACACTGAGCAGTAAGTGGTACAATAAAAAGTAGCAAATATCATACCTTTGCATTCCCTTACAATGCAATTAGCTTGTTCTGGCAGTTCTGTTATTTTCTTATTTACAAATAGGGATAAGACCTCCAGTCCTTTCTCATGTGCTAGTCCACTTTCCACATGAACCTCATATTTATTGCCTAGACACAGAAATATGTAAAGAAATTAAATAATTTCAGAGAACTACGATAAAAATTGAGTATATTTTCTGAGCAAAACCTGGAGCAAAGGACTTGGTTCACAATTTTCTGCAAAATATTTTATATGCTCGATACTAATACCAGTATAAATTCTACCCAATACAATCTTATAATTACAGCTGCATTATGGACATGTTGTACCAGTGAATACTTCACACTGTAAAGGTAACCAGTCTAATAGCAGCAGTGCCACAAAGTTTAATTAATCCTATTGAGATTCACTGCAGTCTTCAATGTAGATAGAGAACTTTTAGGATAAAATATGGCATGTATTGCATTGAGAGCAAAGTCTTACAGAGCAGAATTTTAAAGTTCTGCCACTTGTGCACAAGTCGATAGACACAGATTCTATCAGATTCTTTTAAAAGTTTACATCAACAAATTGCATATGTTTACGCACAAGCTGTAGTGCAAAAGATGAAACTATTCCTTACCAGCCACAGCGTCTGTTACACTCCTGTCTCTGCTGGTAATAAGAACCTGACACTGATTATCAAATGCTTTTAACACCCAGGAATCCCAAATATCATCCAGGACCAAAAGAGACCTAGTGGTAAGAAGAAATACTGTAGATTTCAGATCAACTATTAGTGCTAAAATAATGTATTTTATTTTAATAATGAAAGAATATTTTCAGTATTTGTTATATATAACCTGAAATATTTCACATATAAATAGGAAAAAAAAAGTATTTAAGAGTTAAACACTGTGCAAAAATGCTGAATGGAAATATCTCCAAAAATTAAGTGTTTTTATTTTTGTTGCTTTAGAGTTATGAAAACCTGTTCCTTTGCTAAAATTGAAATGCAAAAGCTAAAATTTTGAGAAATATATTTTAGCACATGTCAAGAAAAGCASAAATGTTTACCTCAGTTATCCTGTCCTATACAACTTTTTCCTAGTTTATAATAACTGATAACATGAAAATGATCTCTGCTTGACATAAGCTATTAAGTTTTGTGAGAGAAATAAYTTCAGTTTCCTCTTGTTTTGAGTTTCTGATTTTGTTTTTGTATCTTCAGAAAGCTCTAAGACGCTAACCCTCTTGTAAAAGAACTGTCTTGGATGATAGGGCTACTAACAGATATCTCACCAGAATAACACATAGAAGACTTCTCTATGCTTGCGTATACACCCTCCTATGTCCACTATTATAGCCCATCATCAGCAAACTTGCAGTTTGCTCTTAGAATATGTTCTCACATGCAYCTAACTAGGCTGGATGCAGTGCAGGTTTTGCCTGTTCCCAGCTCAGCCCTTACTAACTGGCCAGCTAGTAAGACAGGGCATGTTCCTCCTGGATTCATGCTGTAAATCCCTTTTCTCCACTGGAGGCACCTATTTGATTTCTCCTTATCCAGCTGTCCATTTTCACAAACTTACAGAGTTCTCAAAGATACAAAGTTCTTACTCTTTGAATCAGTTTTGGCAATATGCTCAAGATTTTGGATGGGAGGAAAGWGAAGGGAAAGGAGAAATGGGATAGAGATGAACAGTGTGATCACAATAACATGATTTTCTAATGAAGTAAGGCTTAGGAATCAGTCAGCCTTGAAGTTTTATGACCTTATCCTTGCCTCTTCTCCTTCAGGTGTAGATGTTCTCTGTAATACTTCTAGCTAGAAGTCATAGCTAACATCTCTTACTTCATCTTGAAACTGACTAATCAACATTTCCTTACAGATAGCCAGATATTTCATGTAGAATGCTGCTGAACTGGCAGACACTTCCACAGCTGCAACTAAAATTCTCTGACATACCATCAAATACCTAGTAGTTCCAAAGCCTGTTATTTTTTTCCCCTGAATTTCCTCAGTGTAAATGCTCTTTTGACACAATACTACAAAGCACCTCATTAGATGAGTGACTTTATGCACGAGAAGCAATACACCATGTATATCAACCAGAATATCATGCTACTTGGGTATACAGCTGTCAACTTCTGGAATAGCTCATAATCTCAAGAGATATGTCCTACAAGAAAATAACCCACAGTTCTCTTTTCTACCCAGAAGGGACTAACATTAAGCATGAATTCAACATCCTCAATTCCTCTTCACAGAGGATTTTTGGTTTTATAATGAACAAAAAATTATCAAGAATTGTATCAATGGAGACAACCATTGAATGGAAACTTTCAAATGAAAAGTGCAGGTTTCCTTGAAGTAAGYGTCTCGTTTGTACTTCTCAAATAAGACTTCACACACAAAAAAAAGTTCTTTTCATTGCTTTATGATAAAGACACGGGATACCCTTAATAAAGATTTCTTATGGAGGACCTTGCAATGTTTTTCAAAGTTTTTTTTTTTTTTTTTTTTTATTCTACAGAAAGGGCCAACACTTCTCTACTCAAAGTCATCTATAGAAATCACAACATGGGAATCTTAGTCCTGAGATATCTTATTCAAGTACAGGCATTCTTAAGTTTAGCACAAATTTTCCCAGCAAGTCACAAAATACTCAACAAATAACAAGAACTATTTCTCAAACATGAAGAAAAGCTGTGCAGCAACTAAGACTGTACTTGATTAAACTAACTCACTTTTCCTGAGGTTTGAAAGCAACTGCTTTTTGACATACTGATCATACCATGAAAGACCAGGAAGGGACGGAGTTGTACTGTGTATAGTACACATCATCTGCCTTGAGCATCTCTTTCCCCCTCTCGTTTCTGTACACCTATCTGTACACCTTACTGTTTTATCACATGCAAAACAGTAATTTAGAAAATTCTATCAGCAATGCCTACCAAGAAACACAATTACAAAGTATTTCTGGCTTTAACTTGAACAACACTTCCTAATTATCTACAGTAAAACAAAGAGGCAACGCAAGAAGTGGAAGAGTAAGGATTTTTTTTACGAGATATTAATAATAAAACCACAACACAGATCACTTAGGCAATTAGACTACTTACTCTGCAAAGATTTATTAGTTAAAGAATAGTGTTTCATCTTATTTCATCACCTGGGATATTTGCGAAGCATCAGCAAACGAAGACGATCTTTAGCCTCCTCAACGTTAAGTGGTGGCCTTTGTGAAAGTGTACAGTCATGGTCTAATCTACTACAGAGATTTTGAAGTTTTATTAGGAGCCCTGCTTTGTCCTGCTTTCCAACAGATATCCAGTGAACTCCTCCTGGAAAATAATCTAACAAAGAGTGAATTTTAATCATGCTATATATTTTAAATTAGAAATATTTAATAACAGCTTATAATAGCAATAATTTAATTAAAAATAAAATAGAAAATTGCTCATAACGGCTATTATAATCCAAGATCACAACTCTATCATTAAGACAGAAGAACAGCTCTATATGACTTCTACCTTTTATTTTTAAAGGAACAGGCTATGTAGGGCAAGTACCCAAGACAATGCACACTACCACTGATGCTGTCCACCCTCTCCACCTACCTTCCTGACCGACCCTTGACAGCCCCTTCTGCATCCACCTTCCTGCTAGTCTGACTCAGCACTCACTCATTTGACCTTGTATTATAGCAGGAGTTCAGAGTCTGGGATCTGAAATTATCCCAAAATGGTGAGCAAGATGGTATTTAGAGTCAGCTGCAGCAGGGAGTGTTGCAGTTTCTATCCCTCCATCATGTTTTCTAATGCCTCAGTCCCACTTYCCCCTCCATGTGCCCTATATAGAGAAAAAAAATCAGTAAGTTGTTTAATTTATGAACCATTTTAAACTAAAGTGATAGTAGGGTAATCACTCCACAAAAGCCTGCCACTATCAAAACACATGCAAAAGTGTGGTTTTCTTTCTTCTTTCTTTCTTTTTTTTTAATTCATATAGCATGATGAAAAGTTGCAGGATTTAATAAACAGTACTCAAAAAGAATATAGATTAAACATGCTTATTTTACATTTTAAATTTACAGAAGTAACACTTCAAATTAAGTAAAACTGAGAAGTATCTACTCTCACAAACCAAAATACACTCTAAGGTGAAAACCTATCCAGAGTCTTTTCCCATAAATTAGTAAAATATTTGGTAGAGCTAGAAGACAAAATGGTTGTGAAGGCTGTAAGTTACAAGCAAACATTTCAGGAGTACCTAAGGAACTTTGAAATCTAAATCCAAATTATTTTCAGGATGACATAAGAAACCTAATAATATATGCCCAATATGCATATACCTGTAATAACTTTTATAAAAATATAGATGTTTTTCTAAAAATACCTTCCAAGAGCTGGTGATCCCTTAAAGCTTCTGCTGTTAAAACAGTCTTTCCACAACCTGCCATTCCATAAACCGTGACCCAGCCTGGATCATTTCCCAAACAGTACAGTTTCTGCTTAATAGCATCCACCAGTTTTGGCCGAGTAACAAACACAACTGGTCTCTGTGGTACACCTCCTTCACAGAGAATCGTCTTAACTTAAGTTAAAAAACAAAAACAAAAATAGTTATTTATGTATGTGATGATGCTTAAAAAACAAAACAAAAACAAAAACTAGTGGGCTCCCTCCCCCAACTTGCACCCATACAAATGCTCTAAAAATTATTGAACTAACCACACCAGCCACCAAAAAAAACCCACCCCAAAACAAAAAAGAAATGCTTTTCAGAAACAAATTACTTAACAGGCACCAGCACAGTGGTGTCCCAATTARTAACTATTTTTTGCAAGCTAGAGCTACTTATATCAATCCCTAAAAGCAAACAGATAATTAACAGCCCCAATAGAAACTACGGCAAATGTAAATATAGTAGCTCAACATTACTACGCCCAGCTGCCTAGTTGCTTTCTCAGACAGAACTTGATGCTTCACAGCAAGCAGCAGAAGAGAAAGCATGCTAAGTAAGGCTTTTACTTTGTGGTTAACAGCACAGCACTGTGGTCCAAGCTGGACTTTCTCTGATATAAGCTAACACAATAGGCTTTACAATAGAGCAGGTAAAGCACAGTGAAAAAGGTAATGTACACATAATTACTTCACTACCGGCCTCAAAGTGGACTGCAAGGTGCAGTACCATATCATATTGGTAAGTTTTGGGAAACTTCAGTTGAGCAATCAAAATTCCATGACTTATGACACTTCTTAAAWTTTAGAGTGCAAATGATTACACTGCAAGATTTACCTGACATTTTGTCAAGTGTAGTAAGAAGGCTTGTCCCACGAAAAATTAACAATTTACTTCATATCAGTCACGGGTGACAGAGATGAAGACTTATGTAAGATTTAGGAACTTAGTCAAGGTAACTAAAAGATCTGTTGGAGACAACTAAGCAACCTATTATTTAGATCAACTGTTGCTAYGTGGGAGGTGAGAGATTATAGATTACTCTTGAAAGGAGTATCAGAATTTCAGAGACCATAGCTTTTTATATTAAATTCAGCCTTTAAATATCTACATATATAGTCTTTCACTTAAAAAAATGTTAAGATTTAGAGAAAATTGTGAGATTCAAGTTTCTGGGTTTTTTTTTAAGGTAAGTGTTATTAAGGAAGAGCATTTTCAAAATGATCTGCATAAGACAAAAATCATCATCTCATATCACATTAATTACATTAAATACAGCAACACTGACTAGTACAAACCCAAAACAAATGAATACATCGACTACCCCTTTTTCATCAAAATAGGTATTATAGTCAGTCATTTAGTAAAGAAAAATGCAGAAATTGTCTTCACTTTCAATTGCCATAGATATACTGACCATATGAAGTCATTYCATCCATAGAACTCTTCCCATTACCAGAGGAGATGACAGGGATGCCATCCTGAAGAAGCGCAGCAAGATCTCTGTACCCTTCATGAAGTAGTGCATTATAGAAAGATCTATATGAATTATTATCTTTTGTAAGAAGAATATTTATTAGCATAGCTGCTCGCTCCTTCTGTGTATTCTAGAACAAACATTAAAAAAAAAGATATTATACAAAACTAAAAGAGCTTATAAATCACAGGTAATCTACCACCCYGTATCTATTATTCTAGAATTAGGCCTCAATTTCAGCCAAGCCCTTAACTCATGAACCACATTAATAACTGCATGCTAAGCATATGCTTGAAGAATCTGCTGAATCTGGGAATCATGTATATTGAAACAAATATGCAGAAAAAGGATGCTAAAACAGTGAGCAGTCACGGAA
The DNA here is from genome assembly GCF_003343005.1 of Rhea americana. Classification (NCBI taxonomy): domain Eukaryota; kingdom Metazoa; phylum Chordata; class Aves; order Rheiformes; family Rheidae; genus Rhea; species Rhea americana. Next base: position 2,768,903 of record NW_028186856.1, on the reverse strand, counting down.
GAGCAAAAACAGTGAAAGACAATTCTACTCTACCTGTTGTTTCACTTTTTCTTCCTCCTGTAATGTCAGTACTTGGTCAGCAATCATGTGATCCATAATATACGAGGTCTTAATGTCTTTTTCCAATGCGTGGCGATTCAGAAGCAAGTAATTTCTACTCTTCACATCCATGTTTCTTCAGTGTGGGAAAGAAGCAACAGCCAAGCTGGAACCAAACAAATTAAACATACAAAGAAAACAGTTTTAAAATATCTTGAGATGTTGATTTAAAAAAGGCAGAAAAAGTAGCAGAGCCACTAGACTGGAAAATATAGTGAGTCTTTGGACAAGCTCATACTACAAACTGCAGAAAGCTGAAATATTCAGTTGTTTTTCACTTCCTGTCTTGATTCAACAATAGTATGAAAATCTTTTTATGAATTCTATCATATTGCTTATAATTCACTAATTCAGCTTGGCTGGACAGTATGAAAGCATGTTAAAGTTTTAATAGTTCGCAAGCTACTGTGAATATGAAGTGTTCTTGAAATATTATTTAGATCCCATATGTTATAAGTTTGAATAAAAATGTCCAGTTGAGTATTATTGTATTTAATCTAACTACAATATTTCTCTGAGAAGCACAAGGTAAGGTCCCAATAGATTCAGGCAGTAAGTTAAGAATCTTCACTTTCCAGCATTATAAAAGAACCTATTCAAAACAGTGAGGTGGAAGTACAGTCTGGAATTTTTAAGTGTAAAATCTTTCAGCATACAGCACAAAAGAAACTAAATACTTTGTGGATTTGGGTTTAAAATACTTTAAGACAAAAGCATCATGCATCTTTCTTTTTCTTAGTAGCACATAAAGTAGGAATAAAACATTTCATTCTTTAGCAATTAGATTCATAGTGAAAAGCTCATGCTCATTAAGTGAATGAAATTTTTATTGAAAAAAAAGCTAAGTACTGCTAATTTCTGCAAAAGAAAGCACTAATATGAGTCCTGTTCCAAGTCGGTATGAAGTCATTTTGATGAAAACTTGCAGAACTAAAGTATCCTAATCTGTGCAAGCTTCTTGTACATTAGGATCTTGCCAGATATTACTGTAAAAGATATTTCTTGTCTCCCCCTGCATCCCTCAAATTTTTAAAGTTGTTGGGTCATGTAATTAGGAGAACAGGATAAAAAAGAAGAGGGGGGTTATGGCTGACAGCACTGGGCAAGAACTACAAAAGAAAATAAGCTCCCTGCGTAACAAATTCCACAAGATGCAATACAAGATAAAAACAAGAAAAAGTGAAAGCTGTTTTCTGTCACCTAGAGGTTTTCCAACACTGGCCAACTGCCAGCGAAAGTCCCCAAAAGGTCTCTTCAATCGAACTCTCGATTTTCATTGAGAATTACGGGGTTAAGAAGACGCTTCAGACTCTTTTTGGGCACCGCGCAGCAAGGACGCGAGGAAAGGGCTCCCGCTACTCCCAGTCGAAAGGTCTCCAGGCCAAAATGCCCCGATCGACACGCACAAAAACGTAAAAACAAAGGACGCCACGAGCACGGGTCGSGAACACGCGCGGCGTTACCTCGCATCCAGACGAGGCGTTCAGGATTCCCAACCGGAGCCGCTGCCACCAGCGCGTCCCTTCCCGCCGCGGGGCGATCCGAACCGAAACCGAAACAAATTACTCTCGTCACCGACAACCCCGCCGCCAGACCCGCCCGAGGCCGCCGGGCCTCGGCCGCCTCCTCCGCCGCCGCCGCCGCGGGCCCGGCCCYGGGGCCCGCAGGCAGCTCCCCCCGCGACCCGAGCGGGCCCCGCGCCGTTAAGCCGCTTCCGGGCCGGCGGCGCGCGGAGCCGTTAGGAGCCGCCGGCAACAGGCTCCCGCCTCGCCCTGAGGAGGAGCCGCCGCCGCGCCGCGTCGGGAAGGAGCCGTCCCGCGAGCACTTCCTCCTTCCGGGCCTGCGGAGGGGGAAGAAGCGCTGAGCCGCGCCGGCCCCCAGGGGCGGGGGGCCGCCCTGCTGCCCGGGGCCGCTCCCGCCCGCCCGCCCGCCCGGCTAAGGCGGCGCCGGCGCAGAGCCGCCGCTCAGCGGGGCGGGCGCGCGGGGAGCGGGCACGCGCCTGACGTGGCGCGCCGCGGGCCGCGGGAGCGACAACGGCTGCCAACGGCTGCCAACGGCTGCCAGGGGCCACGCGTGGGGCGGGCGGCGGCGCCGGCCCGTGCAAGAGGTCGGGGGCCGGGAGGCTGCGGGGTGTGCGGGCGCGTGAAGGAAGCGGCCCCCCGGGGGGGGCGTCGGGCTGCGGAGGCGGGGGGGAGGCTGTCCCACGGCGGGGGCTGTGGGGTAGTCTTTTGGGGGACTGCCAGTTTTTTGGTGAACAAGAGGAGTTGTTCGGGTTTGGGTTATGTTTTTCTCTCTTTCTTTCTTTCCTTTTTTTTTTTAATCCTACAAACAAAGAAGACTTTTCCCTGTAGTGTTACTCACAAACAGCTCTAGGCGTCGTACTCTTTTGACAGGTTCAGATTTTAAACAGCGCCTTTTGCCCATGCTTGCAACTGCGTAAGTATCTCTTAATAATTTATATTTTAAATATTTATATTTTGACATGTAATTAAGCTGCATCACTGCAAAGTGATCCAGAAAGAATCATGATATTTTTGTGTCAGATTATCTTAAACCCAAATCCACAAAGTTTCTTTTGTGCTGTATGCTGGAAGATTTTACGCTTAAAAATTCCAGACTGTACTTTCACCTCACTGTTTTGAATAGATGCTTTCATAGCCTTGGAAAGTGGAGATTCTTAACTTACTGCCTGAATCTATTGGGACCTTACCTTTAGCAGAGAGGAAGTGATAGCTTTTCTTCTATACGTGTTATTTCATTCATCTTAATATTTTTGTATTACTGGTTTTATACAAAAGCATTAAAACAGAATTATTTCAAATTTAAGTCGTGATTTGCAGTCCCATTTTTTAAAATGATAACATCCAGTTTTCCTCTTAAGTGTGCAGTAGGCAATAATTAAAGAAATCTACAAGCAGGATGGTGATATTGATTGTCACCTCGGTGATATCAGCAACAAGTATAAAAAATGAAATATTGCTCATTTCTTTAAGTTCCTGTAATCCTAAGTATATCTCAAGAATGGCTTATTTCAGTACAGGTAGCTGAAATATTTCTGGAAAGGTGAAATTAGTTTACCTGAAGAATTAGACAGTTCACTCTGGGAAAATGTGAAAGCAGAAGCCATAGAGTATAAAAACTAAAGTTTTCGCAAGAAGTGTTACAAAAGTGTGACACTTTTAAAGAATCACACAACTAGAAAACATAGTAAATATCAAAAGAAACATTTTGGGGAGATGTTTGTGTAATTAAAGGGGGGAAGTTTATATCTGGGAAACAAGAAATTAGTTGTGAAGGCTTTTTGTTTGTTTTGTTTTATGTTGGGTACTTTTTGCTAGCTCTCTTTTTTGCTTCTGCTTCTTAAGGGCACAAAATGTTTGAGGTTAAGCAGAGGAAAAGAGGTATTTCTTCTTCCAAGCCCAACGAGGATTCACAAAAGGCTGAGAAGGACAGTAATCATGGGAAGCTGCTAAATCCCAGGATCAGTAGTAATCAGAGTTTCTCTTGGATAGACTCACGGACAGCCTTGAGCCTAGTTTCCCTTGCCATTTGCCTGGTGCTGACCTGGTAGGTAATCCTCGGTGGTGGGTTTCATTATGTTCTTTTGTGTTCTATGTTATGTTKAGTCATGGACGATATGATTAGTTATGTTTGAATATAGTATTTAGGTTAAAAGCCTAAGTACTAGGAACATATTAAAGCTCGAAAGGGTCAAGAAAAGAACAGTGACAAGAACCGTGGAAACCCTGTCATACAGTGATGAGTTGTAGGAGCTTGACCTGTATTGTCTTACTGAAAGCTTAACAGATGCTTGCTCATGAATTTTAAATACCTGCTTGAGAGACTACATCTAATTGTGAAGAGCAACTTAATCTGACAAAAAGTACAAGGCTCAGTGGGCAGGGAGCAAATAAATCACCAGAAAAGTGAAGTACAGTTTTATGTAAATACTTTACTCAGCAATGTGGCAAATTACTCATCAAGTAGAGTCTTCAACTAAAGATCAAATATCCTTGTAAAAGATGTTCTAGAAGATCTTAGTGTCATCAGTATTTTAGTTCAATTAGAAGCTATGAGCTTCATGTGGAAATGATATGATGAAATTCTCAGAATTCTACTGCAAGAAATGAGACCAGGGCAAAATTTTTACTTGTTTCAGTTTCATCTAGCTTTCTTTATATAAATTTTTGAGAAATAGAATGTCATAGTAGAATAAAATGATTTGTAATAACTTTGCTTAAACTATTTTACAAATCTATTTAAATTTGTTTTGCATCTATTTATAGATAGCATTTTAGCTTTTATTGCCTAGCTTAATCTGTACAGTCTGTATCACAGATCTTTTTAAACTTACTTTAGTTACAGAATTGCAGAGTAGTTGAGGTTGGAAGGGACCTCTGGAGATCATCTTGTCCAACCTCCCTGCTCAAGCAGGGTCACCTAGAGCACGTTAGACAGGATCGCATCCAGATGGGTTTTGAATATCTCCAGAGGAGACTCTACAACCTCCCTGGGCAACCTGTTCCACTGCTCTGAATAACTGATATGCAATTAAACAAACAAAAACAACTATCAAATTACAAAAACAAAGTAAAGTATTTTAAATAGACTGTGTTGTTCTAGATACATTTGCTCTCATCTGAGAGGATCTCTGAGTAGTCTGCATCTACACAGACTATTCCTGGGCAGTCTACCTAATCTACAGTATACCTTGTTTTGGGATTGATAAACATCCAGCAAATTAAATTGTTTGCTCGATTGTCTCATATCCTTTGTAACTGGACAAAATGCTGACAATTCAAGGTAACGGTAAGCAAATATTACAAATATATAAATTGCAGGATTGAGATCTCCACTAGCTATATCTGTTCACAAAACTAGGATTGTCATAACAACAGCTATTCAAGTTTTCCTACAACACACCATAGGTTCTTAGATTGTTACAGTTAAACAAAATTTGAGCTAACCAGCTTTTCTAAATCTGAAGTTCCTCTGTGTGATTTTGTGATGCCTTGCAAGAGTCTAAATTGGTTTAATTGTATTTTATATCCAACAGTTAAATAGTATTTTTTCAGTAAAATACGTTATTTGTGAGGCAATGCGTTATAAGCATTTAATGGCCTACCAGTATAAGTAGTATAGTTATTTTTACTGTTTGATAGGCATGTTATGTAAAATGAGGCACACTTTCTATTTTTTTTTATTTTGCTACTTCTATTGGAAGCTGATAAATCCAATAAATTTCATTAAACCCTATGTTTTCCTCTCATATATTGATCTAGTAGATTTTGTGAACAAAATCCTGCATTAACAGATCTGTGTGAAATCAAGTCTTATAATACTTAATATATTTCAATTACATAATATATTTATTATGTATTTGTCTGAAATTTGCAGGTTCCTATTTCAGCAGTCAAGTCAATTTGCTAATATGGAGAAAAAGTATAGTTTCTTACAGCAAGAAGCTGAAAAGTTCCTGGACATGGAAAATAAAGTTAACTTAATTTCTGAAAAGGTAATCATTAACATCTTAACTGGATAATCTCAGAACATTTGCCAGTGTGTTATTTCATTGTCATTTAGTCAAATGTAACTGACTGTTCAGATAAATATTTATAATGTGTTCTACTTGTCTGTGAGTTGGCCATGTATGAGCATTTCATTGAAACATTTGTGAAGACAGTACAGGAAATTGGGTCTGACTTTTGATATGTTACAGTTTTATTTATTGATTTGCCACTGAAGCTTGGTCAAGTCAGTTTCATTTTCTTTAAAGACATAGAGCACTGACAAAATGGAGATAAATATAATTATCTACTTTTATAAAGTGCTTAGACAAAGAATGCTGTGAAGCACTATGTATTATACTGCAGTGGGACAACTAATATGGAAAGTTTAGAGGCTGTGCTGCTTAGAATTAGTTATTTAAACACTTGTTTATTGTGTTTGTAGAGCGTCAGCCTTACTGAAAAGCATCAATGAGAAAATGGTAGTTCTGGTGRAAATAGTGGCAAAACTCTTACTGACTATCAGAACCTTCACCTTGCAATTTAGAGCTGAACATATGGCCTTGATTATTATTACGTTTTTACTCACCATTATTGCTGTTCTTAGGACTGTAAATGCTTAATTTTTAGCAAGTGTTTAATTAAAAAAGACTCTGATTTATTAGGAATCAGATTTGTCTTAATTTTATCAATGTGACTCTGTCAATTCACACAGTTGTTTGTGAGTGTTAGTGTGGTCATTATATCCCAGTATATTTTGCAGACACTAGATTATTTAAAATAATTTATGCACAAATCTTATTATGCCATTACTGTTCTGTGTATAATTCAAATATACATTGATTTGAAGAAAACTTACAAGCATTTTTATATCATGATCAACTTGAGTAATATGAAAGACCTACCAAACCAGTAGCTATTTTTTCCCTGCTATTTTATTTTCCTTTCTGTGTGTCAGGTCAGCAAGTAGAAAACTTAGGTTGGCTACAGAAGTATCCCTGTATCTCACAGATAATGATGGGAGTACAGCATGGCATACACCAATAATGTTATTTTAGCACTGATCTCATAATGTTGTCATTTGTATGTGATATAATTTGGATATTTATATACTACACTTTAGACTACTTAAATCCTGTGAAACATTTTGCAATATGATGTTTTACCAAAAAAATCGCTGAGGAAAATAAGAAATTGACAACAAAGAAAATGGCAACAGACACAGACATAGAAAGACAACAATAAACATACTCTTTTCTCTTGGGACTCTTGCATGCTAGATTACTCGGCAACAGTATTTTAAAGATGAACTGTGAAAATGGATTGTATTATTAGGAAGTCTGTAACAAGTGAAGTGGCATCTAAGGGACTGAGTCTTGCAATTCATCTTTACCTTCAACTAAATAAATGCAAATGATCTCTAGTCTTACTSTCATTAAGTAGACATGGATGTTGTTTTGTGTTACAAATGCAGCTTGAGTCTTCTGAAAGTATCCTACGTGAAGCTACCTTCTCCATTTCTGTGGTGACTGAGTTTGAGCAGGAAATACCTTCTCTTCGTAACATCATACATGATATTCAGAACAGTGAACAAACTTTCTCTATAAAGATGCAGAGCATTAATGAGAAGTTCCAAAATATTACAGATTCCTGGAGAAGAAGCTTGGATGAAATGAACACAAACACTAGTGGTTTAAAATCTGAAGCAAAATTCATACATTCAGAAGTTACTTCCCAAATTAATGAAGCTGACCAGAGAATTAAATCCCTTTCTGAAAGATTAAAAGATTCAGAAGACAGTACAGCTAGAAATATTAGAACTGTAAAAAGGCAAGAAGATGATGAGTTCTCTAGAGTTGAACAGCAGTTGGATTTGCATACAAAGGCAGTTGAAAAACTAGAAGAAGAACAGAATAGTCTGTTAGCCAAAGATACAGACCTGAAACAGAAGTTTAAAGACTATGAACCCAAAATTGAGGAGTGCAAGAGCCATTTGCCAACAATTGAAAATGCTATTCACTCCATCCTTAGATTGTCAAGTGAATTGCTAAGTATGGAGAAAAAGATAGAGGACTTGACAACACAGCTATATACTATGGAAAATGATATGTTGAAAACTSTCTCTCATACGATGGAGATGCAAAAGGTTCTTGAAGGCATGAAGTATGATGACAACATATTGAAACTTCAAAATAAAGTAGTGGTTTTAGAAGAAGTACTACCTGACATAGAAGTATCTTCAAATACAAAAGAAATCACTATTGAAGACCATAACTTAGAAAATGATTAGAGTGAGGATAATATGTTAATTTGGACTTAGGGTTTTCACTGATGGAAAAACACTTTAATCAGTATAGACAATGTTTATAATAAGTAATAATCAAGAGGGCTGGCTATCATACATTAAGGATAGCTGAATATTATCATCAGTTTCAGTGGGCAATGGATCAGACTTAAATGAAAGTTTGTAATAGGATAGAGAGCAAGATAGACCAACTTGGATGAGGCAAGATTTTTTTTAAAAGAAATAAGGATTATTTTCAACATACTGAAAGTTCGTTTTTATTAAAATGGATTTTGAAGCAAAGTATTTAGATAAGAAATAAAAATTAGAATCAGATTGAGAATTTTAGTTAATTTTCCCTGGTTTTTATATTGTTATGTTTTATTGTTCTATTCCATGGACTTGTAGCACCATGAATAATTAAGTACTTATCTCTAAGCAGATATACATTGTAGATTGCTTTTAATGTATTATATACCAAATATTTGTTTGTGTTTACAGYACATACTTTTTAGTGTCAGAATTATTAGTGGAACCTCCGTATTTTATTATGCGGTAGTGCATTTCTAACAGCTTATGCTGAAGTTTAGGTACAACAGCATTGTACAACAGAAAGTGCTACCAAAATACCCCTTACTGATAACCCTTTCTTGTAACTTATATTTATGAATGAGGAGTTACATAGCAGCTGGTATTATCTTGCATTTTTTGACCCTATGCAAATGGCCTCATAACAGCACACTTTTGCCATTCCCTTCCTAAAATCACTGTCATTTTGGTCCTCAGACCATGTATGGACTGAAGTTCTTACTAACAGATATTCCTGTTAGTGTTCTTCCATTGTTTCATTTGCATTTGGTGGGATCAGTCACTTTATTAGATCTTCTGYACAATTAGAAACAAGTTTTAACCTTCTGTTCTGTGGGATGTTCTCTGTTAGGCGTTCCCCAACATGTGTGGTATTACTTTGCATTCCAAACTGAAAAAAAAAATGTTAACGGTGTCCTCTAACATTTCCCAAACTTTGTTCAACTAATAACTGTAAAAGCAATTAGTGGAAGCTCTTGAGTCATATACTCTCACTGTTAAAAAAAAACGTAGTTTATTCACAGATCTACTTACACCAGAAATAATACTACATAACAGGCCTTCAATCTATAGCTGTACATTGAAATTTGGATCTCAAGACTGTGTCTACAGATTTACATCTTGATTATTTCCAATTTCTCATTTCTGAATTCAGGAAAATAAATTGGTTGGTAGATAGTATGAACTCCTTGTGAATTAGTTAGGTCTGAATTAAATTAATTTTTTGTATATTCATTTATCTAGAACTTTATTGAAATCTTCATTAAAGAGTTAACAGTGCAAATTTATTAGCTTTCAGCAGTGAAGTGGCTGTTTCATAGTAATGAAGGTTAGAAGGGTTTTTTATTGGTCAATAGGGAAATTACTGACAAGGAACCATTTTAATGAAGATACATCTTGAGCTGTGAAACGCCTATTCATTAAGTACATGTGCTTCAGTTCTTTAGCAAATAAGCATTGTTATTTTTCTGCTTACCCCATCAGTTTGGTGATTACATTTTATTATGTTTTAAGGGGAACATAATTAAAAATAGTGTTAAAGTACTGAGGATGGCCTTAATGGTTTTTTTGTGGGACACAGAGACACATTAATACAGCAGGTGCAGTACTGAATAAAGAATCTGTAGTGAATCCAATTAGGATAAAAGCACAGTAACAAAATTTCTCTGAGAGAGTCTCATAAAAAAACTTTATATGATCTAGATGATGTAATGATCTGTTTAAATAGACTAATAGTCTGAGTCTTCAAGTATTGTATTGTTACCAGAAAAAAAAATCATTTGCTAGAGAGAGAAGTACTATGGCACCTATGCTAATCATATATCTGGTTGTAGCCTCCACGTATATAAATCTTTAAAATTCTGAAAATCAAAAAATTAAACATTTAATATTCTGGAATGTATATTTGAAGATGGCACCTGCTCCTCTATTCTCTAACGCCTGTATTTCATCTCCATTTCAGATTTATCTTTCTCTAGTCTGTTCTATAATTTCCAATCTTTGCTGCTTTGAAATTAAATTTAACGATAACTATCAGAGCCACCTTAGTTAATCAATGGGTGTTACCATCATGAAGAATCAGCATAATCCCAAACATTTCATTCTTCATTACTGAAGAAGTAAGTGATAATCTCGATGATGATGAAGTCCATCAACATGTCTGTACTGTATTTCCTCTTACAAGGTGGGAATGAGAGAAAACARTTATTTTCCTTTCTTCCTCTTACTTGAAAACCAAGGAGAAATCATTAAAAACCCCAAAAGTGAACTAGCAAACCTGACATTCAACCAAAAATCCAACAGTAGCATTGTTATCCATCATTAGCCTAGTTTTTATAGCTGTATTGTATTTATGGCTATTTAAGTAGTGTTTTTTCTGTTTTACTGAGTTTTGCTGACTATTTAAACAAAGGGGAAACATGTCTTCTTTAATTCTTAAACTCCAAAATATAATTCTTTTTCTTTTCATCTGTGAATGTATTGTTCAGAATGATTACTGAAATAAAACACCTCAGTTAATTATGGTCTGCAAGCTTATGATAAAAGAACTCTAAAGTTAGGTGTCTTTCTGAAATGTTTCTAAATGTGTCTTTCTGTAGCAGACAGGTTAAAGGCTTAACATAAAAATTTCTTCAAATCAGAAAAAAATTGGATTTGATGACTTACGTTCTGACAGGTCATATGGTATCCTGTAATTTTTATTAAAACAGAAAAAGTAGTAACATTTGAATTTGTTACAAATGCTGAAAGAAAAAAATGAAATGTTTGATTGTGTTGCAGAAAGTTATTTCCTAAAGACAAGGTTTGATCTCAATTTCAGATTAGTAAAATATTTCATTAGACTATGACTTCAATTTTGAGGCAAGTAGAACAATTAGGAATCTTGTCAAATATTTTTATTTGTATCTCTCTAGTGTGCAAAGACTTGGAACTTAATGGAACAGCTGGAAGATCTTCAAATAATTTCTTACATTAAACAACTACAGGAAGATCTATATACTGTGAAAACATGGTCTAGCAGCCTAATTAAAAAAAAAGAAGAACTGCAGAAGAATTTAACAGCCCTTTTTCATGCAGTTAARAGTATTGAACAGAATACAGCTTCTGCAGCAAAAAATATAACTTTGAAGATTGTGACAGTAAAAACTGACATAAGGCGCATTTCAGGCCTAGTTTCAGATATGACTGCTTTGACAGAATCTTTACAAGCACTAGAAGATAAAGTAGAGAAAGGTGAAAAAAAGACAGTAGAAAACATAGGTGACCTGCTTACCAGTAGCATTGACCGAAGTACAAAACTACAAAGCTTGGCATCCAATAATGAAAGAAAAATTGAGCAAATTAAGACAGCATTATCAGAGTTAAGGAGTGATTTTAACAAACATTCAGATAGACTTTTGAATCTTGAAGGTGACAGAGCAAAGGTTCTGAAGACAGTTACATTTGCAAATGATTTAAAACCCAGAATGTACAATCTAAAGAAGGATTTTGCTGTCTTGGAACCATTGATAAATGAACTTACGCTGAGAATAGGAAGATTAGTTGAGGATTTTTTACAACGGGAGAAAGAAATTGCTTTATTGAACGACCAACTGACCAATTTAACAAGAGTTCAAACTGAGATCAAAGATATGAAGGATGAAATAACCAAGATTTCAGACATGAACTGATCACTGTGAAATGGCACTGCCTAAAGAACAGTAGTGTTTGAGGTGTGTTAACTTCATCATGCATAGTACGAAGAAGGAAGGCAGTATTTAAAGGCTTCGTTTAGAAGCATGCTGCAATCCAACTAGAAGCTTGTCCTCTCCACTTGAAGAGTACAGCAAAACTTATACTGATTTCAAGGAACAACAGTCAATCTATATGTCAGCAAAGAATGTGTATCTGTGCATGTGTGTGTCCTTCTGAAGGATGACAGGTGCTATATTTAATAAATTCCTTGTTTTGTACAATAAAACAGTGTTCAAGCATAAAATGTTGTTCTTAACTGTAGAGTTTTCCTTCACAAACAAAGCAAGACCCAAGACTGACAGATCTTCAGCTTTCATTTGCTGTTCTGAAGGAAGGAATAAAATTGTGGTCTCCAGATAGAGTTTAAACAAAAGTTCATAAATCTGCATTAACAATATAATATTTGTCTCAATACATGAAACTCTATGATTTTTCTAAACTACACTAGTTTCCTTTTTTAAAATCAATTTGTATTTAAAGAAGCAAATTCAAAGATGATCAGAAATACTGTTGATGCTCTTAAAGTTTGTTCAGCATTTGGATGGAATAATTTGTAAAATTTTTTCATGAATTTCTGTGAATTGTAATCATAACAATGCTGCACAGTGATATGTCTATAAAGCACAGAATGGTGTTTATGGGTGAGCATTCTCTGAAAGACCTACTAACCCTATTGATGACCTTCTCCCAGGGTCACTTTATTTGTTTGGGAATCATAACAGTACTATTAATTCATTGTTAGCCTGTAAAATAGTACAGTGAGCAGCAAAATTAGCTGCTTAGAAGTGTAAGTTAGTTCAGTATTAGTCCCTGTAGCAGAGTTTAAGGTATCTGAGATGCACATTTGAAAATACAGGAGGGCGTAGACTGAACTGGCATGATATTATATTTAGCAGAGGAAAGGGGGAAATGCATTAAATCAGAATAGCAGTGACTATAAAAACAATTGGGAGCGATACAGCAATTAAGAAAACCCATAAAAACAAAATCGTGTCAAGAAGTATTAGCCTACAGTAAAACTTTTGTAACTTGTTAACTGCTTATTTAGTCATATCTAAACATCTTCCAGCTGATGGATTATTGATTAGATAGAAGATATAATTGTTCCTCACTATTCTCATCCTCATCTTTTGGTCTTCTTTATGTTGCCGGTCTTCTGTACATTGCTTGCTTGCTTTCCTTTAGTCAGCCTTAAGTGCTTTGTTTCATCAAGCTTTTCTCTTTTTGCTATGGGCCCATTCCTATCTCCAATGTTCTTTTACACCCTTTCCAGTCTACCTGAGAAGGTAGATCCTACAAGGATCAACCTGTCAAAAGACAAGTCATTCCAGAAAGCATTCGCAGATACCAGCTGCCAGCTAGTCCCTTTACAGTGTCCCTTTACTCTTTAACATGCAATTCTTAAGCCTCTGAAATTAACCTGCAGGCATCTGAAGGAGACAAAAATGAACAAACATCCAGAACAATCAGTCAGTGATATTTCTGCTATGGCATGGATTGTGTGTGATATCTGAAAATATATATACATTTCATAAGAGTTTGGTAGGGGTACATATTAGATGCATCTCATTTGTATGTTAAGACATATTCACTGAAACCACAACCTTTGGTTTCTCTGTGCAAGCTCATGTTAGTCCTGTCAAGGAGAGCACCTAGCCTAACAGACATGGCTTTCAGAAGAGAATTGATACAGTTGTGGGAGAAATCGATCCTAAGTGTTATTCATATTTTCATACTCCTCCAGTTTTATCGTTCGTAACATATTTGGGATAATGTGATGTTTTCTCACTAAAATAATTATATAGCTAACATTAAAATAAAAAGMATTTTCYGTCTAATTTTCCTAATATATATCTGTAGACATASATAGATAGATAGATAGGTAGGTAGGTAGGTATTAATCAGAAAGAAACTGTAGTTTGGGGTGCTTTTTACTGTTCWGAAGCAAGAGGCCATCTTACCTCATGGATTGTCTTCTCTATGAATTAAACCATGCATATAGGAAGTTGCTGTTCCAACCTTTGGAGGGAAGCAGTCTAAAGGACAGCATTACAAAAAWTTTTTATGTGATGCTAGAACACCTACAGAGAAACAGGAGAAAAGTGCCCTGGCTTCCAACACCATGTTCCCAAAGTACTAGGCTTAGATCGTGTTTCCGAAGTTAGCGTAGATTCCTTGTCATGGGAAGCGGTGTTAATGAAATCCAGCACTGCATGACTGCTCAGTCAAAAGGGCAGTTATCTTCAGCTGAAGACATCATAATGGACTTGCACGAGAAAACATTCCTGAAGCCTTAGTTTTGCATTTTTCTCAGCTTAGCTTTTCCCAATTGCAAGTTGTGGTAACATGTAAAATACAATTTGTTATACATACAAGAAAGTTTCAGCCCAGAATTTTAACCTGTTTTGAACTAAGATGCAGTTTTATGATATGATGAGCCTCTTCTAAATGATAGCACTGGCACTTATTTGACTTTAGTTTCATTAATGCCTCAGCATGGACAAAGTCCCTTTCTTTCCCCCTTCCCTTATTTTTAGTAATGTTTTTGCACTGCTTCCAAATCCAAGTCACCATCCAAAGTTACAACAGTATGGATTTTGCCCAGGGAAAAATGACTATGGCCCACATGATCCAAGTAATCTGCTGGTAACTTCTATTATCAGCTTTGAATAAATCAGTTGTGGTCAATGGCTAGTGAAAATCTTGATAGCAGAGCTAGAAAAAACAGTTGAGATTATTTTTGGTCCAAAATACATAAAATTTTTTGCATACAAATATATACTGTCTACAATAAATAAATTTCTGTCAGAGAAGAATCAAACTGAAACTTTTGACTAAAATAAGGAACTGTGCAAACATCAGGACCAATTATGGAAAGATGAATGAAAATAATCTGAATGTATCATAATGATCTCAGATTTTTGACTAATGAAGATTAGTGAAGATTACTTAYCTAAACAAAATCTTCACCTGCTTTTTAATCTACACAAGTGAAGAGAAGTGAAAAATATGCTCTGGCTGCACAGTTGATCAGAGAAGACTAGCGTAATAGGTCTCTGGATGAAAACAGCACATTCTGTCTCTCTCTTGGAGACAGTAACCAGAAAACAAGTAGCCAGGATAAACAAGATCTGTTTCATTTTCAAACTCCAAAATGAATCATCTTCAAATGCTGTCTTAGAACCCATCTATCTAAGAGCGAAAAGCTTCATAATACAAAGTCCTATTCATTATCTCTGTAAGAAATTAAATGGTTCCGAAACATTTTCCCCATACCTTACCTACCCTGTCTATCAAGGGGCATAGAGATCATCCTTCTTTCCCAGGAAGTTCAGGCCCCAAATATTATGATCCTTTTGGGAAACTTTGTTGCCACAAGCAAGTGAGAACTTTAAGTCACTGAGGCAAACTTTACTTGCCAATAAAACAAACAAAAAAAAACCCTGGCTCCTACAAACATCCAAGTTTACATGCTGACTTTAGAAATACAAGTGGTCAGTCATACTTTCATAACTACAGAGGTATTACAAATCTGTTTTGCCCTTCCAGTACCCACCTCCACCATACTAAAAAAAAGGGGGGGGGGGAGAATTTTAAAGTAACTTTGTAATYACAATGGTCTAAGGATATATGCAAAGTTTGTTCTATAGGGGAAAAGATGAGGAAAAGGGTGAGGTATTTTTCATAAGTTTAGAGCAGCCTACTAACACCTTGCTTTAGTATAATCGGTGGGGAAYGTAAAAGGTCACTACAGCTACAACCTTTAGTTCACTTCTAGGGGTACTCAACAATGTTCTCTAGAAATTTACAAGTGATTGCGATATTAAAGTAATAATGAAAATTACAGCTATGCTACTTATAACATCCCATRCAGTCTAACCTGTAATGATATTCAGGGTATCTTTAATTTAATATGTAGATTAGAACTAGCCAATTATATTCTAGTCAGCAATTCGCAAGGGGGAAAATAAAACAGTAACACAGAGAAATAATTCTGACATGTTAAAATCTTATTTATGCACTGGAACATCTGCTCAGCCAAGAAGTTTTTGTTAGCAGCATCCTTTTTCCATGCCACTTGAGCTATGAAAATTGTAACTGTAACAAAGCCATTTAACTATTAAACTCAGCTATCCAAGAGGTACTCATATTCACTATAAAAAAGCAGGATGTTTATTGTTTTCACTGTGAACTACATCATTTCTTTGTAGAAATGTAAATGAATTACAGCTCTTTGTAATATTGTAGTCCATTTTAGAATATGTAACAAGCATTTCAGCAAATATATGCAATGTCAAATACTGTTAGCGTACTTGATTTGTAGTATAATCTTCTACAAACATAGGGTATGAATGATCATTCAAATTTATACAGATGACACGTTTTAAACCAGAAGACTGGTCTCAGCTCCAGTAATAGCAAAAAGGATGTTTCTTCTATCATAAACAATATACACAAGCAGCATACATATATTCCACATATTACAAAGCACTTCCAGATTTAATGACTGTTCTGGAGATCTGAAGTATATTTGGTTCAAAATGGATTGCTCTTTTTCAATATAGGACTTTCCTTGCAGTGAAAACACAAGTCAGTCAGAAGCYGTTTTTTCGTCTCTCTCATCTTCCCTACTTTTGGAAAACTTACCACGCACGCTATAAAGGACATAGCCAATGACAAAAATTGGCTTTTAAATATCACTTAATGCTATCACTTTCCCACTCAAGCTTGCTTAAAATTTCACTGGGCAACCTTTTTAGCAGTATCATTTTAAATGCCATATTCCCCTCCACCTAAAACATCAGAGTAAGTCTGTAGCTAAAGGTCAACAAAGTTAATAGTTGCAAAGCAATTCTCTTCCCCTCTCAAGTTTTCCACTGAAACAAAATACTGAAAGTAKGACTACATATATTTTGCTTCTCTCAATAACAAAAGAACAACATAACAYCTAGCTGTCATATAGTCTTATCTCAGATTACCTTGGCAGATCTGAGTATCTTTAAAAAGTTTCAGGTCTATGCTTGAGCAATGAGAAAACAAATCTGAAAGTCTTATTGCACGTATTTAAAATGGCTGCATCAAAGGTGACCAATAGTATTTCTACAGAAAAACTGCTATGGTTTTGCTCTGCATGTAGAATGACAGAAATTAGTCTTGCTTGAGAAATTCAGTTTATCCCTGGATTACATGACCATCAGATCATACTACTGCGAGCCAAGTTGTCTTAAGCCTCAGCCAGCCTTAGAAGCTGATGGAAACACWCAGCTTTCCCAGGATTGGAAGAAACTTGAGATGCTTTCTAGCAAGCAAAGCCTAGCCCAAGGGCTTAAAACTCAGCTTTAATGAAACTATGATACTCACTGAAGCGATGGTAATTTGTTTTTGAGCACAACAAGTTGAACCATGTACTAAAGCTAAATTCAAAAAATCTGTTTTAAGATGAACAGTCTTGCTGCAAGACAAAGCCACAGTTAAGAGCTTCCCTGGTGAAAAGTATTATAAGCAAAGATGAGCAAACATTAGCAGAGGTTTGCTAAATAACTTCAAAACTTCCCCATTCATAAGGGGCACAGCAGGATGTATATGCCTACATGAAGTAAAATACATTTAATTCAACACCAAAATACTTGTACAKATGTTTTATTTAGACTTCAGGAATTTGACTTTGCTGTATAATGCGGTTATTAGGTGGTAGTTACCAACCTCTGTAAGAGTGCATGTATAGTGTAACAGTGACAGGGAAGTTGAGCAGTAYTTTTAATTTTACTCTRCATTTGGAAAGGTAGCAATTCAAAYGAAGGCTTAGTCTGCTARTGTTTGGCTAGAAACATCTCCTAAGTCACAGTTTTTTTTCTGGGAGGGAAGWAAAATACCAGGTAAAATGGCAGCAGGAACAATGTCAGACACTGGCCAGCACATTAATGCTACTCTGATGGAGCCTGATGTAATTGGCCTGACTCTGAAAGACACTGAAGAGGAAGGAGTGCTTACAGTCTATGCAAGACCAAGCTAGTTTGAATATCAGAAGCTCAGAACATTGAAAGGCAGCATATCTGAACAGTTTTAAGTTAATAAAACAGTGCCCAAGTTCCTCCTCCTAAGTGCATAGAAGTCTAGATTTCTTTTCATTGAGTAAGGTTTAAAAAAAATGGTATGGCTTCTTGCACTGCAGGAATGGTTCAACCAAAACTCAGTGTTATAGTTAAGGTAATTTAGCCAAAATCAAGACTAAAAAGTACCAAGTGCAAGGGAAGGCTGTTGTCAAAAATCTCTACAGCACAAGGTAAGCCATTTTAATTTTACTATAAAGTTGTACTAAGCTTTTAGTGGTCAGATACCTTTGAGAATCTTTATTAAAATCGATTTTTTTAAGGTAGTAGCCACTGTTTAATTCCACAGTACAAATGAAAGGACTGAGTTCTTTGGTGCAGTTCAAAACCAACAAAAGCAGAAGTTAGTCAATTAAGCAGGGGTTATATTGGGAGAACCACTCCAAATGTRTAAGGCTCCTCTTATCTCTGTGAAGAAAGCAGATGGTGTGATCAGGCTGCCCTGTCAGAATGCAGTCTTATTTATTCCAAAGTTCTGCTACTCTACAATAACAATTTATATAGGCAAATAAGACAGTGGATTCAAAGACAGTGTAAGATTGCACTTAGTTTCTGCAGCACTATGATAGGTTCTTAGMTCTTCTCTAGAAACAATGGAAACCTTTTCTTTGTTGCAGTTTTTCCACAAATCTGAAATCCTTTAAATGCAAAGTGACTTAAATTTCTCATGTTGGGAATTATTTTCAGGTATTCACTCCTTGAAGTGAAGCTTACATATACAATAGTAAACAGACACTAAGCACTCTGGCTCTCATTTATTTCAGACAATGACAGTGGTAGAATTTATACCCTCAGATGGGATAAGGGCACAGCCAATAAATACATCAAATAGTTTCTTTTCTACATAGTCAAATATATAAAAGTTTCATGAAACTCATCACTGGGACAGCCAGTGAAGTCAGTCCATGAGTTGTTTATTCAGTTAGACCAAGCTTCTTCTTCAGAGATTCTGGCATTTCAGGTGGAGGTGGACGAGGAAGTCTGAAATAAACCTTCACAGAATCATAGATGAACCACTGTAGTGCAGTCAGGGTACCAATCATAATGATACGAGCAAACAGACCTTTCCATACACCTGTAGAGTAAAACCATAAGCCATAAGTAGTGGGAGAGGCCAAAAAAAAATAATAATAATAAAAAAATCCCTCCTCCAAATATACATTACACCCACCCATATATTTAACACAAAATACAAGAATGAAAGGTTTTCTTTTTTCTTTTTTTACCTCTGAATCCAAGCCTCACAAGAACCTGTGAAGCAGAACTGCCCTTCTCCTTGTTCAATACAGAMACCACAGAGTCAGCAGGATGAGAAACAATTGCACAGAACACACCAGCTGTAAGAATAATTTGTTATTAGTTCTACGATGTTTTAGTGCACACAGTAATTATTTAGCTAAGTACAACCAACTCAAGCACCCCTTTTCCTAGACCACTGATAAGTTGCACAGGAGTTATGTCGAGTCTCCTGGTATGCCCAAATGATAGTAGGTCCATTCTTATTAGCATGACATGTCTACTGAAAGACACCTAGACTCTGCTCTTGCAGCATCTGTCTTCTGAAATAAAACTCATTATGAATCTTTGGATGGTCAAAAATCACCACTCCCTCCAGATGCGTCTCCCCTTCTTCCTGTACTTCCTCCAGCCTAGCAAAAATACAAGTTATTTTGCTTATATCAGCTATAGTCCCTAAACTTTAAAGTTAACACAGGAACAATTAAGAATATTACCCTACTACAGACCTATTTAATCTCTCTATTTACAGACTGAATCTGTTCCACCCCTGCTATGCCTTTTTAAGTTCAGGTTCTTCCACTGCAGTTACATAAATGTATTTGATATTCTGAGAACAGTGAGACTTTCAGAATTGCTGAGATCCATTCATGAGGTGTAGTACTGAAAGGTTTCTTACCAATATAACCTGCAATAAATGTAACTACCAGCTGTTCTGGCTTTGAACATTCGCTTCGYGGCTTGGGAACCACATACTTGTAGAGAGCTTCAACAGTACGTTCAAAGCAGGCAAATTTCATCATTGTGTATGGAATCTGCCTCATCCATAGTGGAGCAACACCTTTATAGAAACTTAAAGAGAAGACATATTCAGATTCATTTTCCTTGAGTATTTAAGGGTATATTTCTAACCTGAACAATTAGTTAGCTTATTGTTGGTATTAAGAAAACCACTTCTAGATAGTGAGATTATTATAAGGCTTAASTGTTCTATCAGCTACAGGACAAGAACACCTAAGTTTTATTCCTTCCTCATAACTACTAAAAACAGCAGCACAAATTAGAATTTACCTGATGTCTACTCTGTGCAGCTGTTTGTAGTCACTTTTCAGATTACAATGGAGTGCAATAACGCCATACTGCTAATATAAGTACATGCTTATGTCTGCATACCAGCCAAGTCCTGATAGTGATAAGTGTGGCTGTAAATCTACAGCCACTTCTATCAGAACAGAAAGCTAACATGCAGTTATATTACTCTCACATGCCAATGACTCAAGCATCTTTGACTGTACAACCAAAAAAGTTGCTGAATATCTCTGACTGGAACTGCTAGGAATTGAAGTTATCCAGCAGAACTCAGCACAGAGATACTCACAAAGATGGATCTAAGGAGCATGTGAAATTAACTACCAGTTCAGCATAGATTCTTTGATATTAATTACTTGTTATCTCAAACTCTAAAGACCAAAAAGTATTAGAGGCTGATATACTTTATCCTCTAATATACGCTAAAGCCACTATTAGTTTTAGCAACCGCCTTTCACTAGGAGAAAAATTCAACACTGAAAACATGAATGAAAATTAAAAAATCCAAGAGATACTAACGCCCAGAGGCCTTCTTCTCCAAACATTTTTGGTACAGCTTGCCGCAGAGTGTTAGCATATCCAGGCTGTGTCTGAATGCGAACTTTAGCAGCTTCCATGGGAGCCAGAGCAATGTCAGCAAAAAACTCCGCACTGGCAGATGCAGCTAAGTATAGTGATGTACGCCACAAATACGCGTTTTCCTGAAATGTATTTAAACACACATTTTTATTAATGAATAGTGCTTTTGTGTCTCCTCTATGTTGGTAACACTAATATGTTGCTAACATATAGTCTCATGTAGACCACTTGAAGCTTACCTCTCCCAGCACATTGCCATAGAGGATTTTGAAAACTTCATAGAAACCAAATTTACAGAGCCCTTGCATGGAATATCCAATAAATGTTGGAGCCCATCCCTTAGCCAAACCACGAGTACCATCTTCTTTGATTGTCACTGAAAATCCATTGAAGATGCTCTTGTATTTTTGTGGGTCAACCTAAACAGAATAGAGAGTTAATAGCTTATTATTTCCTTTCTCAAAGCCCCATCCCAAATATAAAATTCTTAAAATCCACATACAACTTCCCATAGATCCCTAATGTCATCACACATCACAAGGCTACCCTTGATGTAACTGTAGGATTTGCCTGCTGGTTTAAAAACTCATATAGCTCGTACATCCTTCAATAACCTAGAGGAACAAGCAAGACTACTTGAATTTTACTTTACCTTTATTTTCCACATCAACAGTAAGACAGTRCTACTGTACGTCAGTAACATTCATTGGAGTCATTATTCTAACACATACAATACTATACCGATACAGTTATGTTTAGATCAGGCTCTTCAAAACTGACAGCTTCTAACAGCAATTTCATTCTAGAAGAGTTATGCTAGAAATCCTATTCAAGATGCAACTTTTCACTCCATAAAATGTTGCATGCATGCCATATATCAAGTCTAAAGATTAATATTCATCAGCAGTTACTTGTCCACTACTAGTTGGATCCCTCCAAATACTGTCAGACTAAGACAGATGGAGAAAGGCGGATCAAAGAGTACTCTGAGACTTAACTACACTTGTACACTGTCACCCTTTGCCTTTATAGTAAGGGATAAAACATGAAATAATTCTGTATGTAAAAATGTTGAGTGAGATTTCATTATTAACTTATTAGAAGTTTCAGAAAGACTAACTTTAAGTAATTTTGTTTTATATAACAATACTTTTAATAGTTTCTGAAACAGGCTATTCTAGCAATTTTTAAGTCATGTCACACTACTTTTCATACATGATACTGTCCACCATGGCCTCAGAGGGGTGAAAAGGAACTTAAAACTTAAGAGAGAAAATGGAAGCTCTAGGAGGAGCTGTGGGACAAGCATGCCAATCTGTGATGACTAGTATTTCACTCATCTCACACAGTGGCAACAGCCTAATTGAAAATCAATTCACCTAGACAYCTCAATTTTTTAAAAAATCTGGAATTTCAGACCACTAGGCATGTAATCGTTGATTACTCAGCATAAAGTGAGACTATGTTCATATCAGAACTATGCCCGAGGGCAGGCAACAGGTTCTTTCTGAAGAAGCTAGAAAGAATTAGTGACATACTCTCTACCGGACCTAAAAAGAGAAATGCCAATAGGTTTTGCAAGGTCACACCTGAGAGTCGCATGGGACCTCTCCACTGCCCGTTCCTCAAAGTGCTGGAAAAGGGAAAGTGTAGCCACTCTCATTACAGAAGAGGCCCAGGAACAGGTAACCCAAGCTGAACATACCCACCAAGCAGCTGGAGCCTTGGAAGCAGGAGGCCCTGCTCCCAGTGTAACTGCAGCACTGCATGCACTCTCAGGCCTTCCACCCATGAACCGAACTGGCAATCAGATTAAGAAATGCTTGTGATGCTACATCCTCTTTATCAAGCTCCTCCATCCCAGAAAACCCAACCTTAGCCTGGTATCATTAAACTACCCACCTTYGGTATTTTAGACACATTCTGTCAGTTATAACAAAATAGCATGTTTAAACTACGCTTTCAGAAACAGGCAGGAGCTCAACTCCAAGTGCTTCCCTGCTGGCAAAATTGAGAATTCTCACACACTTTATTTGGTCTCAATCCAAATGTTGTAGAAGGCATCCTTTACCCTTATCTGACGCACTCTGATTTTGTCCAATGCATTACAAAATTACTAGCTTGAGGGTAGAATTTCAAGTTTTTTCAAGCAAGCAAAAAAAGCTTGTGTGCTCTTGTAAAGAATTCTAAAGGTCTTATGGAAAAATAAATTTTTAATGTCACATGTAGCGCCATATTCGATAATCTAATTAGTAGTTCTCTCAGTTTCACACAAGAACTTCACTTTTAGAATCAGTGTCACTCTATGCAACAGGGACCCCATTAACTACTAAATTTCTAAAAATTTAGAAGTGTGCTTTAATCTCCATTCTTGAAGCATAGATTTTACAGAATAAAGCCATGAATATAGTTTTAGCTGTGACAGTTGACTGGATGATTTTAATAGTGAAGCTGCTATCAACAAATTAAGCATAGTGAGACATCTTCACTCCTTTAGGTTCAATCAAGAACTGCTTCCATCACTTAGAAGTCAGCCACAAAAGCACTTAGAATTGTATTGCTACGCCTAGCTAAGTTTTACTCATTCTGTCGGAAGTAGAATCATTACATAGTATCAATCCATAATCCATGCACTGATGGTCACAACATTAATGGATCAAATTATACATGCGTGTCACTCCAGGCTGAAAACCTAAACCCTATGAGCTCCCTGAAACATCAAGATCTTATTTCCTTCCAAAGCACATGAATAGTCCTAGAGAGCCTGACAACAAAGAACAATATTGTGCTGTGTGCTTTTTAGTAACTACAATAAGCTAATGTCTTAAATGTAGGTGCAAATAGTTAAATTCATCCAGATCATGCTATGTGCCTCTGCTTCTCTTGAAAAGTGATATTTTGTTAGTCTTGCAGCAGCAGACYTAATTAAGAGAAATAGCATACAAGTTTATTTGCTTCCTGGCATCTAAAAAAGATTGTTTACCACCAACTATAAACTGATACGTTGGCTACACACAGGAAAAGTTTAAGGAATGTTGAAGTTCATACAAACCTGCATACGACATTTCACTAAATCCAGAGGTACGACAGCAGTGTGTGTCAGGCCACAACTTAGGACCCCACCAAAGCCACAGAGAGCATAAAACTTGAGCGAGCCATATTCACAACTGTATTCTGCAGCAAAAAATAGAGACACACCATGCTTTTACATAAACACCATGCACTGCTGGACAACAACATCCAGTGGATAGTTTATGCCTCCAATTCATTAGTAGATTATTTAAAATCACACTAAACATGCTTTATCAACTTCACCACATACCAACATGCAGAACAAACCTGCATTCTGCATTTAACCAGGTCTAGAGGAACCAGTGCTGTATGTGTTGTTCCACAGCTAATAATCCCACCAAGGCCACAAAGCATAAAGAATCTGCCTGAGCCATATGCACAGCTGTATTCTAGTTAATTAAAAAGAAAATAATTACATACATATGATCAACAACACAGAAAAGACACAAAGTTGATGACCAAGTGTTAGCTTATTTCAGTTTTAAACCTCTAAGAATCRCCTATATTGTACTATTCAACTATAACATTATGCTCAAGAGCAGTTCATTTGCTTTAACTAACATATTCTAGACTGATAAGACTGATTCTAGGCCTGCCAAACTGAGTTCATTCTTTTAAAAAAGTTATGAAAGAGTCAAGTTTTAGCTCACAGTGCACTTACATATTATACCGATTTAAGTCGGTAAACCAGAGAAATTAATCCCAGAAGCTGCTAGTAGAAATTATGACTCAAAGCTGCAATGTCCAAWTTTTTTTTTAATAGTGAGGAGTTCAGCAAGAAGAATGTTTCTCTAGAATTCTAGAGRTAACGTTTATTTGCTTAAATATTTTATAATCAGTGCAACTTCAGTATTTAAGTCCCTTGTTTCCCAAAACTATACCTGTTCTTTCTTAGTTCTTAATCAAATACAATGCTATGGCTTAAAAATATCTCACACTTTAATGTTAACCGTGGAGACCATGCAGAAATATGAGATTAAGGTAGGACTCCTCTCTGTACGGATTACTTTAATTCCCTGCATCATTCAAAAATTTAAGCTTTGTGTAAGAATTAGCCAAATATGATATACAGCACAGCAATTTGGGGACTGTTCCTGTAATAGCTGCTCTTTAGCAACAGACTTCACAAGAAGATAACCACAAATCTGAGAAAGATGCAAACAGGTTTAAGACACTATTAAGTTAAGTCTTACTCAACTACAAACAGCAGATATTAGCTACAAACAGAGCCTCTGTGCCCAAAAGGTGAGGCAATAGATCTTCCCCTTCTCATACTGCTACTATTAAAGGACAGAAAAAGCAAGAAAAACCTAGAAGACTTAAAGTAGTCATCCAACAACATGTAGAAGAGATAAGGAAAGAAAGATTTTTTTCCAAATACAGGACCTGAGATTTATTCAGGTTCTGTTTAATAAATTTCCAAAAGTCTATAGAAATTTATCATTAAATTTAATGTTTGTATTTATTAAACATGCTTCATTAAATAAGGTTTTGAGTCACATTTAATCAGGGGATACTGATCTCTCACTGTGCTGTATAATACTGTGTATATAAACCATTCAGGCTTAAAGAGCAGATTACATTCACYGATTCCAGTAGAGCAGACAAAGCCACTGGAGCTGAAAACAAACGAACMAATGAATAAGCATCAGTTTCTCTTTTTCAGTTTAAAAGAAGCTATGGAGGATAAAAACTATTATTTGCAACCAGAAAATGCTCACATTAGCATTTACAGTACAAAAAAAGGATAAGATAGCGGCCAACTTCTGGTTTTGTGCCAAACATTTTAAACAAAACCAAAACTGAGATGCTGAGTAAGCATATGGAAAACAATATACTAGGTAGMATATATTCCCTAGAGTAGAAATCAATAATTTAAGTTCCTTTGATATTAGATCTAGGAGCATTACTTCAGTACAATGGAATAGCCATTAAAATGTTACAATGGCTAGTAAGAACCATGTCCAGAGAAGCCCTAATGAAAATTAAGACACACACAAAGTATTTTAGTCAGCACTTCCTTAATGTGTATTTTTGCTCTTTAAATAWATTTCTTTAGAAACATCAACAAAAGTTTCCTATTACATTTAATAGCATCTACAGATTACCACTTAAGACTATGACATTTACCCAGTTATACTTCCCTACTATGAAAAAACTTCCTCCTAAGAATACTGCAGATCTTACCATTAAGTCTATTCCTAGTCTGTCTATTCCTAGCCTCCTTCTTCAAAACGTAGTCACCAGGACAATAAAAGAATCATTTTTTTCTTTATTCTAAAATAAGAAATAAAGAATCTCAAACGGTAGACACAGAATTAATTAAGTCCAGCCTTAGAGCTAGTAGTCAGTTAGCTATCAGAATAGCATATAACCTACGAGAATCTGTAAAACAGGTATCGCTCAAGGCTACAAATATGCTAGGGCCTAACACGTGCCTATAGGCTAAACAGAATGATTAGGATGACAGCCTTACAAACAGTGGTAGGTGACATTCCATTTAGAACTGTACTAGTCAGAATGACTGGTTAAATGAACATAAATAAGGTTTTCTATGCAGCTGTAGTCAAAGAACAGTCTAGGTCTGAATTACTGGGCAGCTATGCCTAGTTGTATCTTTGGCCAGCAGTATGCCAGTACTGTAGTACTTGCCATGCTGCCTAAATAGCAAGTCAACTTACTGTTGGAAGTCCTCTACTGACAGAGATAGACCTTAGTAGAAGTTTCCAGCCACAGAAAAGTAGAGCTTTAAAAACGTGCCTTATTGCAATGGGATTCAGACTGATCTATCAGAATAGTAAGATGTCATCTATTAGGCTTAAGGCTTTGTGTTTGTAGTGGTAGAGCAGCATTATGAAAAAAGCCACAGTGGTTCCCAGACTTCCGATTTCGGGATGGAATCTCCTAAAATCTGTCTTGACAAAAACATAGCCAAGATCCAACATCTGTTACCTGAAAGGAGAGGAGGCTAACCAATGCAGTAGACAGCAGGAAAGTTATGCTGGGTTTTTTTTGTTTGTCTGTTTGTTTTAATAAGTTGACTGACAACAAATGCCCYGAGGCTAGCTCAAATATAAATATAGCTCAAAAACATGTTAAAACAACTAAAAATGAGTAACATCATAACACTATTTCATATCTTTGCTTCAGATCTGACAGACTAACGGGGACAACTTCCAAGAGCAGATCATAAAATATCTCCCATCTCTTAGACATATTATGGTTGATGCCTTGAACTGAATTCAGAAGGTCTTGCAATTTCTGCTGGCTTTGACCTTGGATAAGCTGTTATCTTCTACAGTACGGTAACTTTCCTAATACAAAGAACAATGGAAGAATGAAGAACCAACTGGTATGTGAAATAATAGGTACAGAACAAGGAACTATCAAAGACAAAGAAACTCAGTTCACTTCTGACTACATTTGCTTACAAACAGGATGAAGAGTAAACATAACAATTTCAAGRAACAAGTGCACATCATGAACATAATATAGCATACTGAACAGGGTCTAATACACTTTAGCTAGCTGTAAGATTATTATTAAAGTGAACTGTACAATCTTGAAAACATAGTAAAACTCAATATTCAGTTCTGCGTCTCTTGCACRGATTACACAAATATTAGTGTCAGAGCACTGAGATACTTCACCAAACATAGTACTTAATAAAAGGCAGCTTGCTGACAGCATTATTTCTATTTGAGTCTTTTTGTTAAAATTGATATTCAAATAGATACTTTTAAGTTATTAAGAGATTAAAAGTATTTTAATATCTATTTCCACTGTTGGGAGTATCACTAAAAGCTGATTTTTTGAAGTCATAGCAGGAGACATACAGGAAGCAGTTGTACTTTAAGTCTAAAATGCGCCATTACATCTTACACACCACAGCTACGTAGTATATGTCCCAAAATGGCTAAGGAAAAAAATCTARGACACAGCTGCAGGTTCTTCTAACAGCTGCAGATGTTCAAATGTCTAGTTGTGAAAGAACAGCACCCAAAAGAAAAAAAAAAAAGGAAAAAAAGGAGAGGGGAAAGAAGACATGGTCTTGAAAACCCAAAACCCATCCAGATTCAGTGATTCATACCCTGGTCTTCTCCACAGTAAGAAAGAGAAGTACGGGCCTGCTGCTTCAGTCCTCAAGGCTGTAGGCCCAACCGAGCAGGCAAAAGTGACCTTTTACCCACAACAGAGACAACATCGAGGGTCCCGTAGCTCCCCCTGACCCAGGACCTTTCTACGTCCTTCCCCGGGATCACCAAGTCCTCGGTGCCGCCCAGCACACGCCGTGCGGGGAGCGGAAGAGGCTACCAGCACCTCCCCCGCCCGTGCCCTTCCTCGTCCTCCAAACGGGCGCGCGTAGGCCCAGCCGCGGCTCCTCCCCAGCCCCACTGCTGCCTCCCCCCTTTTCCACGCGCAACGGGCACCGGCGGCGCCAGCGGAGACCAGCGGGCACTGGCGCCTCCGCCGCGACCCCCCGCTGAGCCCTCACCTTCGACGGCCGAGGCGGCCGCCAAGCTCCGCCGCGTGGTGGGCGCCTCGGCGGGCTCCGGGCGCTTCCTCACGCCGTCCTGCGCCAGCTGCAAGTGCGGCGCGTAGAAGGGGTTGAGCCGGGCGAGCGGCGCGATGGACGAGAACATGGCGACCTGAGGCGGGCGAGAAGAACAGAGCGGCGTGGGACGGGGAGGCCCGCCGGCACGGAGGGAGGGAGGGAGGCCCGCCGGGCGGCCGGGGCGCCCGCGGGGCCGCCGGCCCTAGCTCACCTCCTAAGATGGCGGCGGCGGCGGCGCGCGGGGCGGCTGCTCGGGGGGCAGCTCGGCGCAGAGGCTGAGCGTCGCCCCGGCTCCGTGACTTTGTCCTTCTCCGGCGCAAGGGGCGGAGCCGCAGGCCAAGAAGCTGCAGCCCGATTGGTGGAGGCGCTCGCCGCCGCGCAGGCGCTCGCCGCCACCCGGGCCCTTCCTCGCGCCTTTCCCCGCCGGCGCCTGCGCACTGCGGCGGCGGGCGGGACGGAGCGAAGGAGGCGGCCGGGCCCGGGCCCCCAAGGACAGGGCAGGGGCGCTGCTGCAGCCCGTGCGTCCCCCCTTTTGCTCGAGGGCAGCTCAGCTCCCCWTGCCTTTACCCAGGTCAGGCCGGGCTCACGCTTTAGCTCTGACCCCTGCTATCAGCTCAGCGCCCAGGCGAGCTGCAGCCAGTCCTCACTGCAAAAGTCTCCTGCAGTCCTTCTGCCACCAGGCTGAGACGCAAGCAAGCGCTAAGCTAGTCTTAGGAAAGCTTCACCACCCCAGATCCCACCCTTGGCCCATTCAGATTTCACACACTCCATGGAGAACACAAGGCTAGAAAAAAAAAAAAAAAAAAAAAAAAAAAAAAAGATGACATTGCTTTTTTAGTAGTTATGAGTAGCTAACTAGTACTTAGGTTCCTTAGATTAAACCCTGCTGCTCAACTATTTTTATTGTCCTTCTCTGGATGCTTGCCAAATAATCCACATACTTTTGAAATACAACATCTAAGTCAGCTGGGTTTGCCCTAGTTAGAGGCCAGGGCAATGTCAAACAAAAGACACCTAAGTTCATGTTTTACAGCCAACACTCASAGTAGTGCGGTAATTGTCCATTTCTGGTAACAACAGGCCAGGGTTAATTTATACTGTCCTTCACAGCAGTTGTTCCAGGTTAAGG
Organism: Rhea americana; assembly: GCF_003343005.1. Taxonomy (NCBI): domain Eukaryota; kingdom Metazoa; phylum Chordata; class Aves; order Rheiformes; family Rheidae; genus Rhea; species Rhea americana. Next base: position 2,739,421 of record NW_028186856.1, on the reverse strand, counting down.
ACTATTTGAGTAGCATCTTTAAAAGTTAACAGCATTGTCCTGAATTCTAGTTCTGCTTACCAGCATTTAATAATACTCTCTATTCAGTGTCTGGTAAACCCCAGACTCTGCACTCTAACAAAATTTTGAGTTCAACCTCCTCAGCAGACTCCCACTGCAGTGCCCTAGTTAGACCAAGTCTGATTAGAAGGTAGGCCACCAAATGTTGCGCTGGCTGCAGCCTTCACAGTTGCGTTTCACCTCTAGAGGACAGGTTTGCAAAAAATCTGCAGACTGCCTAGGTTATAATGGCAACAGCCACCCCTCTCTCTTTCCCCCCCACCCCCCAAAAAAAGGGGTTACTGATTCATTAAAGGTAAATAAATATTTAACACAGCAGCCAAATACTTTTTTTTTCAGCAATGAAAGTATGTATCTAATAAACTAAGTATGACTGCAACTTGGGTTGTCATTTTGAAATTAAGAGGTGCAATTCTTGAAACTTCTGATTTTTAACATAAAACCTCTGCTCCTGCAGATGTTACTATATTTATGTACATATTTGTGTGCACAACTAGTACGGATACTTGAGTCACAGTACATAGAAGTTTTGTTGAATAAAACCAAAGAAATTGTTATTCTAACAGCTGTAAGCCCATTTGTAGTTGCAGGAAAAACAGRAAAGCACTATTAAACAGCACAGTTTAACATATCCTTCTAGAAATATAGTGATAATACACATTTAACAAGAACACAGGTCAACTCTAACAGAGGAAGTCTTCAACTTTTCTTAGAATGAATAAAACTAACAGCCTGAAACTTGAACCCAYTTAGTTTAATGACTTCCACCACAGAAATAAGTTAGTTACTGAATAAAACTTGAAAGATATTACTTTTTGGTGTCAATATCTGTCAGATTCACAGTAAAGACAACTGTTGTAAATCAAATCAAATTTTTAAAATCAATCACTTCAAATCTTGGGAGCACAGGAAGATGTCAATTTGGCAACTCCAAAGCTTTCCTAACCATCTCTCTCCTGTTATTAACACCAACCACACACACCTTCCAATTCCCCCCCTCAGGTACTGTACAGTCAAGAAATTGCACCCTCTCCTGCTGCAGGCATATAGTTTATGTACCTATTCATTGTATCAATACCAGAGATACTGAGCTGTGCCTCAGACTGCAGCAGCCCTTGTCACTAAGATCCAAAATAGCTAGTTTCATGCTAGCGCAGTCACATCCTTAGAATGCACTAAGTAGTGAAACCTCTCCTATTCCTACTAGTCACTACCATAAATGTGTCCTTGATATTCTTTAACCTTCATCTTTCCCACTTACTACATTTTTTCTATTACATAGGAAAATAGATACAGAAAATAAGGCAATACTATTACACTTTTTAACCACAAGCCACCAGTGCTGACCAAGAATTCCAGAGGTAAGACAGAAAGTCTGAGGAGTTAATCTTTTAGATATTACTATACACACAATACTTACAGGCATATTTGCCACCTTTGAACAATTTCACCAGTTGAATTGACTTGTACATATATATGCATCTGTCATAACTTGCTGTTGCACCAGTGCAAAACAGCCTGGTATGTTCCCCAAGAAGAAAAAGAGTCACAGCAGAGTTTTAGACACCTGTGGGTACATTTTAACCAATTCATTTTGCCTTTTAGAGATCAGTAAAGCTAAATCCATACTTGGGAAATTTTTGATCTCTACAGCTGTCTCTAAAAGCTTGATGCATTTCCTGACTGACTTTGGTATGCTGAAACACCCAAGTCTGTAAACTCAAGACTTATATATCACACCCCCCCACACACACACACCCCTTCTTTGATTAGTCAGATAAAGCTTTTTTTATTCATTACAAACTCTTCAGCCAAATATGAAATTTCAACCATATCAAAGCCAGCCAAAAATACCTTCCAAAGCATACTGTAATGTTATAAAATTCATTTGCCATTAGTTATATTTTTTTCTGCTGAACAGCCTCCTTTTAGAAGTACATCATTTAAAGCATTTTGTCTACTAAGTATGTCTGAACTACAGCTACACAAAGAAATAGCTTTTTTTTTTTAAATAGATATTTTATATGCAAAGTCATTTGAGAAGGCAGTTATCAAGAACTGGRTTTTAGTAAGATTAAGTTGTGCCACAAAAAAAAAAAAAAAAAGAAAAGAAAAGAAACCAAACACAGATTAAGACTGGAGAAGACCTGAAAGCATTCTGTAGGGCAGTACCAGGCATACTGCTGTAGCAAATGAACATGAAGGGAAGGGGGGGCGGTCCTTCACACTACTTCCCACATAAACATGAAGCTTTCAGAATATGTACAGATTTAAATTTGAGATCCTCCTTAAGAGTTCATCTCAAATACTAGATAACCTTCCACAGCCTTACCATATCAGATAAACCAAGTCTCAGCCCTGGAAGTTATGTAGTCCAGTGATTCTCAGGCTGGTATCACATAACTCAGATTCAGCATACACTGAGATTAGCACAGAGTTTAAAGGGAAAATGCACAAGCCCACTGTTACAAAACTATGACAGACTGGCAAATTGGAACTTGACATGTTTTCACAGCATGACCAAACACTTCAAAAGCATTGTCAAATTTATAAACCAATATAGTCTTTGACTTTTTGCATCCCTTATCCTAAAAAGGGACTTAAGCAATATTTATCATGTGAGAACTTTTACTTTGCAACTCGAACTTGGATATCAGTCAATAAAATTACTTTTATGGTGCAACTGSTTCTGCAAGTTTACCCCAGCTCTGCCTAAAATGCAGAAAAAGACAAATGGAATGAAAGTCAGACTTTTAAAAAAAGGAGTACCAGTTCCTATTGATTCATCACCTTGACACAAACTACAGTACTCTTCACTGAAATTAAGAGAGCAGTATTTAGGAGGCTTTAATCAGATGCCCTCTTTAAATATCATCTAGTAGTACTACTAGACATGTCATTCCTTTAAAACAATCTGAGCAGCTTCAGGAATACTGATAAATCCATATGGGGTAGGTAAGGGGAAGAGATTACTCCCAGGGCTCTCTCCTAACATTAAATTATTCAAGTAAATTATTCATTTTTTGTAATTACACAGTCTTCCAAATTCAACTGAATTGGATGTAGATTACTTCGAGGACTTATGTGGAAAAGTCTTTACCTTGTGGGAAGTAACACTGAAGTTTTTGTAGGAGAATCTCCGAAACAGTGCATAACTGAAAATGTCGACATTTAATTGCATTGTAGTTTTTTTTTGTTTGTTTCTAAGATGCTAAATAACATTCCTGAAGGAAGTCAATAGAAAGTATTTCATGTAACTAGAAGAGAAAAATATACATTATATTAACAAATATAGCAATGAAAGTGAAAATAATTTAAGAAAAAAGCCTTAAACACAGAAAAAGTAGTGAAGACTGTGTTCTCTCCCCACTCAAAATAAAAACCTGACATGTTAAAGGATTACAGTGCAAAAGTATTATTTTTATTATAGTGAAAGTATATTTCCCCCCACAAGCTTCGATTACATGAACAGCTTTTTTTTCTTTAAACTCTGTTTCTTCCCCCCATCATGTTAGACTGTAGTAGTACAAAAAGACACCACTGATCTACCAGTTGTCCTGCTTCTACTGTTTTTCAGCAAAACAATTGTTTTAATAATAAAAGCCCACACACATTAATACCACTTTTATTTTTCTGCATTTTGACAACAAAAGTGAAAGACATTACAATTTTCTATAGAATGGACACATTTTATCTATTTAGATTACTCAAAAGACAAGTTTAAAAGAGGAAAAAATATTAATCTTAACAGAAAGAAAAACTATTGCTTTGCTACCAGTTACCATGTTTGTCCCAAAGTTCACAGAAAGGAAAGCTTCCCCATGGCTACGGTCTAAACATTAATGTTGTACCTAGAGCAAAAAGGCATAGACTATGTTAACTAATGTCCTTAGCTTTTCATAAGTAGCACTTTAAGAGTAAAAAGTGTGATTTATTGCAGTTTTGTACTAGGCAACGAGACCAAATATCTGTATGCTGCAGACTTAAGCACATCAAAATGTATACATTCACTTTAAGTTGTTGGTTATCACTCTTCATTGGTAGTAGTGAAGTCAGCTGCTCACTCAACTAATTACACAATGTAGAGTATTTCAGCATGCTTCCACTGAGAAAAATATTCAACTGCATGAAAGAGTAGTAAAGCTCACCTTAAAGGATGAAACTGTAGCAGAAAATGCAGCAATGCCCTCTTCATGTAACAATAAGACTTCATATGGAATTTTCACTTTGAGAAATCTCTCTACATGAATTTTCAAAGATAATCATACAAAGCTGTGATAGAAAGACCTTGCTTTTAAACAAAAACTGCAAAATTCAGAATTTAGAATTACTTCAGACAACAACYTCGACCTAAAAATGTATTTTAGTAGCAAATTATATTTGATGTAAAATTTATTTTACACACATATTGCTAATAAATAAGTTCCTCTAAGACACCTGTTGCCAATTAGATTTGTTTTCAGCTCCTACAACACTATATAAGCACTAAAATGAAGTGATACATTTAAAAATGATGTTAGGCTTAAACATAGTTACTAATATGATACTAAGACTTTTACAGAAAGGCAAACAGGTTTACAGTTACATTTACTAAAAAGTTACAGTGATCTACAGAAAATGTTATAGCTGTACTTTCCCTACATGCTAAGAGATCATAYGCAGTTACATTGTTACTGCAAAATGTATTTCCCTTTATTACCTGTGTTAAGATCCTCTTCCACTATCATCTATAGAGACAAAAGTACAACCTCTTTTCTGTACAAAAAAAAGCTTTAAAAATCCACAGCTTCACATTTTACTACAATTTTGCCCTTCTCAGCTTCAAAGTTATCGCAAAAACAAATATACAGTTTCTCAAAAATGAATTTAAAGGATGTCCACATTAAAAAAATAAAGCCTACAAAAAGTTCAAGATCTAAAAAAAATGTTACTCCTATGGCAAAGTGATCTCCTACTAGTTCAAAGTCCAGTAAGTTACTGATGTCCATTCATGTTATCTTGCTTCTTTTATCCAATTTATCAGGTTCCAATCACATTATCGGTAGGTAGTCCTTGAACCGATGAGAGGGCAGAAGAGTTCTCTACAATTAAAATTAGGAGATCAAGTCGGGCGTGCCTTTCTGAAAGATACTCATTTGGCACCTTCCCCAGAGACAATATTCAGATATTTAGAGAAAGGATTTCCTTGATTAGTTTCCATAGACTGATAGACTGAAAACAAGAAGACCGAAACAACAACGAACAGAAGTATTTTTATCCACAGGGGAATGGAGCGTTCTTTTTTTATTGGTGGTTTCTCTGACTTGATGTCTGCTGAGGTACTGTATTTTGGAATATACTTTGAAGAGAAACTTTCCTCCATTCTGAAGTCACTGAGCTCTATAGGCCGGCTAGCAGCTCCTTTGATTGGTCTGCGGCAGCTAGCACTGTTAATTAAAAAAATAATTAACTGCACATGTAAGGGAGCATGTAMGGTATATAGGAAAATTTTAGTACTGGCATTTCCAGCAACTGGAGTACCCAAAATATCTATTTCTTAATAACTTACCAGTTGTAATGGCATACATGAAGTTAATCATTTAGTGCCCATGTCTCCCCTTCTTCCCCCCTAAAAAAATCCAACAGACCACATCCAAAAGATGCCCTAAACCCCACCATCCTTGAAAGTCTCAGGTGCCACATTACTTCATCCCTACCCACATACTTACTGGATGATAGAGGGGAATAAACTAYGAACTATTTCTCAACTCTCTGTATCTTTACTCATTATCTGGTCATTTTTGGATTTCTAGACTTGTTTATATTAGYCCAGGCCCTTTAAAATACTTATCTATTGATAATTAAGCCAATATACAAACCCAGAAGATAAAGTGGTAAGTGTTAAGAATTCCACATAAGTTGCCTAGTCCTTATGTGCAAAGATGTATATGATTATTTTATACATAAAAGTGGCATAGATTTAATTAATGATAAACCTAAGATGAGAGAAAAAGCTGTGTGGGGAGAAGATATCTCACAAAAGCAGTAACTGGTTCCATACATTCTTTTTAGGTTAACACTTTATGCAATTGCAGATTATGCTGAAACAAGAACACTAACTAGCATGCCAGAAGTGACTTAGAGTTGATTTCCTACTACCTAACCTTTGGGAGACTTTTTTCATATTCCCTTAACAGCAAAAAGTCAAGGTTTTGTGAAACAAGCTACAGCAGAAAAATAAAATACTTAATTACCAGAGGATTGGGAAGTTAGTGTTGTTTCATTTTCTGTTTAAATACAAGTGTAAAGAGCAACTTTATAGTCCTTCCTAGGTGCCATCCTTACTCACATTAAAATTCGTCCTTAACTGCAATAGGACTATTAAAGAAAGGTACTTGAAAATCCTCWTTGGCTTTCGAAAAGAAACCAGAAATCTATACTGAAAGATTTTTCCTTAATCCAAGAGTAGGTTTAAAGCAGTTATGCCTAGCTAAAAAAGATAACTTAAGTATTGTGAAGTGATACTACATAGAAAACTCCTTTCCATTTAACTTCCAGCATCCAGAAGTACCAGTAATCTTACTACTAGACTACTACCTTGCTTCTTCCTACCCCAAATCTAAAGAAAATGCTGTTTTGGCTAACAACTATGTGCACAAAACAAAATAGAAAATATAGATGTTCATCTCAACAGCAATTGAGCCAGAATGCAAAAACTGTTAAGAAATCTAGAAAAATAATCACACTTCCCAGCTTAAGCAGATTCACAAGGACTGATTAACAAATAACTCCACCTCTCCCACCCCAACAAGTCTCAGTAATACCTAATTCCTGTAGGTGTTGATACTTCATAAGGGAACATTTCCTTAAGAATATCCCTTTCTACTCTTCTTTCTTCTGTATGAGTTCTCTCCAGTACCTAGAAAAAAAAAAAAAGAGTTATAGGCCTAACAAAACCTCAAAACAAGAAGCTCCTGCACAGCTATCTCAGTAACCTTAACCAGATGCAATTTGTAAAGAAGAATGAGTCACCCAGTGATATTTAAAACATTTATTTCTGGGGGTTTAAAAGTGGGTTTAACCTTTGCTACTTGCAGCTGTCTGGTCACTTTTGGTATCAAAATGCATTCAGTGTTCTCCTCAGTCTCCTTTAAGATAAAAAGATATTTTGTATAAATAATGAATACACCTGACAGCCAATGGTCTAGACGATCAAAAAAACTTGACCATCACCTCTATCATGGCTGTGTTGAGCAGATCACAGGACTGTTTGCGGCCAACATGATTAAAAACACRTTGACAATGGCAGTCTGTCTCTTCTTGCTGTAATAACAATGTGCAGTAAAATACTAACAAAAAGACTTATACAATGTGAAATAATATAACACCCAAGTTTTCTCCACACATTTGTCTGACAGCTAGGACTGCAGTCACTCACTTTTTARATTAAGTAGCTGATTTCATAGAACTGTAACATCCACTAGTAAAGTAGCTTTCACAAGCGTTAATGCAAGTTTTATCTATGTGAAGCAATAAACTACAATTCAGCCAAGTATGATTTTGCATAAGTCCACAATACTATATATAACACTATAGTATTACATGTAATACAATTACATGAATTTGCAAGTGTTTTAGACAATTTTCCAGGAGATCAGAATAACTCAAGCTCAGAATTATTACTTTCTCAATAACTGACAGGACTCTTACTGCATGCTTTTTAAATTCAGACTTACAGTCTAAAGTAATCCTGGTATTCAATTCCCTAAACTAATTCAGACTGCAGTTTTTCAGGATAGGTTGATTTATAAGATCAAAGCCACACAACCCAGTTCTGCTCCATCTTTGAGCTATTTAAACAATTCAAAATAAAATATAGCATTCTGTACAGAAGAACAGCACACAAGCGCAAAAAACACTCCAAAACATACTTGGCTTGAAACAAAGAAAGATTCCCTCTTTCCCCCCACCYCTTCACAAGTTATAAATCTGAAAGGGGAAGATAAAGTAAGTTTACATTCTCCCTTTATGTCATGTGATAATACAGTTCAGTTTGACTATCATACCACATAAGCAATGACACCATCCACCCCCCTTCTGTTCTRATCAGTAAAAACATACACCAGAACCTTGTTCATAGAGTAAGCAATAGCAATCTAAGTTTTAATTTATTTACTTCAGCTGTCATCAGCGGTTTCTTTGGTGTTCTTCTGGGCATGTCTGAGAACTCACTGATTGATAGTGYAGGAGCTGCATGCTTGAAATTTCCRGACACCCTATTGACAACCTGTCAAGATTCAAAATTGTTCAGACTCAGAATTAACCAAAATATAAAATAGTGGGGGAGGGGGAAGGGAGGGAGAAGAGCCAAACAATAAAGACCTTTATGTGCATTGAATAGATGCATGTTAGGAGTTAACTCAAGAARGTTATAACAGATACTCTGAAATAAGGATAGTAAGCACATTGCTTGTCATTTCAAATAACTTTTTTAAAGCCATTTAGAAACAAAAGTTAGTTCACAAAAAAGCCAAGCTTAAAAGTAGATACTATGTTGTAAAATCTTAGATCTTTTCATTTATTTCTGTGCAGTTCTCCTCACCTCCCTCTCCCCCTCCCCCCCCAAAAAAAAAACATTAGATGGGACCTAAATGTCTACCTAGTCCCATCTCAAAGTGAGCAACATTAAGCACTATTATGGATACTGAATAAGTAGGTTCAAAGACTAATGAATACAAGAGTGTTTTAAAGAAAGATTATCTGTTTAAGACAGAATGATTCTGTCAGTATACGTACACTACAAAAAAAATATCATTTGCATATTTTAAGTATATTTACTAAGCATATTTACTAGGGTCTCGTTGCTTGTAGTCTGTATAGTTTCAGCTATGGGAGTACTCTCTGACATTACAGCATCATCTACAGGCAATTGTGCTGTAGCATCCACCTGTTTGTTTAAAAACAGAAGAAAATAATTGAATAAAATAGCCACTGGGACCTAATAGTGAGGGAGGGGGAAGAGTCTATTATAACAAGCCTCTCATCACCCTTTTCCTTGGTGTTCTTCTTGACACTCTTGTAGACTCCCTAGTAGACTCCCTAGAAAATGCCTGCAGAGGTCCACTTTTTGAAGATCCACTTGTCCAGACAGTCTCAGTAACTTCATCTTGAGAATAGGTCTATTCAAGCATCAAACACATTATCAAACACATGAAAGCCAGGTCTCAACATTAAATACCCACAACCAAAAGCCAAATAGCATGCATATTCCAGAAGCAGTATGTCTGCAAGCCAAAAAAAAAAAAAAAAAAAAAACAACTTTGATCCCAATGCATTCAGTAACATCTAGCTAGCTAGATCAGTATTGTTGAGCACAATACTTATGCTTATAGCATTATTTTCTCAGTACAAAATTGAGCATAATAATGTCCAACAGTAAAAAAGAGAACTGGAGAACTGAATCTGTTCATAGTAGTAGAGTGAGATTACTTGTGTTACAAGTAGTTGCATCAAAATCTTGAATAGTGGGTATGCCAACTTTCAGTCTTRTATCACTTGTCTACACACACACAAWAATGTATCTATAARCRTGTGCTGAAAGCATCACCACATTCTCTATTCAGGTAAGAGRCTATCCTCGCAAATGGAGATGGGAATGGTTTAGATCATTTAGGCACAGCCATCTGCATTTCAATAGGACCTAATATCCAGGCAGATTGGAGGGAGGGAGGGAAGACACATGGCATAGACACCTTTTATAGTCTGCAAAGTTCCCACAAAGAGTTAAGATTATAAAAGTTTCACTTCACTGTGGGTTTTCAAGTGATCAAGTCAAAAACAGATTACTATAAATCTAAAAAAAAAAAATGAACTACGAAATTTGAATTAATGGAAGATCTAACAATGCCTTGTTTAGAGTTCTCCACTTGTATGTAGACTCTTAAAGTTGCTCAACTTATAGTTTAATCAGAATAAAGATACAAGTTCCACATTACAGCTGCTACATATCCAGCAGAGGGAGCACAAGTATTTTGCTTTACTTTCAAGTCACTGAAATACTTTGAAAACCAAATGTTTATACACAGACCTCAATTCCAAATAGATTCTGATGTTTCATACAGAATTTCAGACATCAAYCTAAACCTCCAGTATTTAAATTTAAAGAGATCTCTGATAAAAGGCCTCCTATTCCCCTTTTACATCTTCAGACATTGGCTTTTCAACCTTCCCTGTCAAAAAAAGTGCCTTGCCTGCAGCCTCAAAACACATCTCTCTCCCCCAATTTCTGTTGGTAGGTACTTTACTTTAGARGCTTAGAAAAACAACTAACTTCAATTCTGAAGTTTACTCAGAAGGTCTTAATCAAAAACATTTTGAATTGTCAAACAAGTAGTAAGGCAGTTCCTTCATTCTACTAAWGGGGAGTTCTCCTGCTCAAAGCTGTTTGACTAAACTAGTTTTCTTATAGTAAAATACGCACTTCAGTAGATCAGTATCTCCCTTGCTCTCTAGATGTTTGTCACTTATGTTTTAGGTACCAGGGAAACCTTGCATGAGAAGTCTAGAAACACGATGTACTGAATGAGACCCATCCAAACTTCAGTAGGCTATATTTAAGGGACAAAAATATTGCAGTCTTCTACTGTGGTTATTCTTACTTTCAACTGAACAGATATTCTCGGTTTGTGATTCCACAAACATCCAAACTAAAGAAACCCCCTTAAAATGCAATACTAAGGTTTAGACACACCAAAACCACTGTAAATAATCAGAGCAAAAGTTACAATGGTGTGGTACCAAAGTATTACTTGGTATATGCTTTGAATTGTCACATTACTTACGAACAGCTAGGCTATGGATTATGATGTTACCTCAGCTATCACCTACACCTGATAAGAGCGTAGAACAGAAGTGGTATGCCACAGAACATTTGTATTTCCAGAGCCACAAAGCTGCTTGTTTTATTACCTGCATGTTCAGTTATACAGGTAGCCAGAAAAATAGGTAAGAGAATGGGAATATGGCACATCTAGAATGGCACTGTACAAAGTCTCCAACAGAGAAAGTATGCCTATATTGCAGAACTCTAGCATTTAAGTCACTTAGCCCTCCTCTTTCCTCCTCCAGTGCATCTACCAGGAGATCTTAAGCTCATAGTTTTATTCTCTGAACTTATATTCACCTACATGATTTGAGGGGAGGGGGGCATTCAAATAAAGTTTCTTTCAACTTCTCCAGTTCACTTTGAGACAGCAACTAATGCACAAAGAGCTGAGCTCACATTCATTCAGCCCTCTACTGCTACCTGACAAGACCCATATAACTGTTCAGTCTCTCAATCCCCTGGCACCAACCTATTTAAAGCCTTTCTATCTGCACTCTTAAGAGAAGAGCAATACTCAGAGACAAATCTATAGCTAAGAACCAGGTGACACAGACAGAATCCTTTCAGCTGTACATGTCTGGACTAACAATAATGCTGCAGAGAGCCTAGTAGCAACATGCTGGTCTGCTCACACCACAGCACCAACCAATTCAGTCCCGCAACCTTTCAGAGCCTTATAAACTTTYAGCCAATGCCACACAGTGAAGGGGAGCTGCAGGTCTTCTGTAGAAGTGCAGTCACTTGACACATTAAGTCTCATCTTAAGATCTGATTAGACACACACACAGTATCACCTCCATCTTTCATCCTTTATCTCAGCAAAATATACAGCTGTGTATTTTGGCWCATTTGTTAGACAAAAGCATTTGATTTTCGTGCTTTCTAGGGTCCATACAGTTGTAAAATTTACACAGCAATCAGGAGTTGAAAAGTAGTAGCTTCTGCAAACTGGGGAGTTCTTGAAGAATTTGACATTAATCTGAAAAGATCTTATTTCAAAGTAAACAAATGATACTCCTKTAACTACTTGTTTATTACAGATATAGTATTTTGGAGTTTCCACATTCCAGTTACATGTAAAAGGTTGCAAGAGAAAATAGAATAAGGACTTCATGTTATTACAGTGAAATCAGGTAAAACAAAAACTGACATGCCCTCCTCTTCTCGGTATTTTTGTGGCATTTTTAAGAGATCAATGCTCAGTCAAAGTAGTGGCTGTAGTGATCTAAGTATGTCCCTAAGGATTAGGGAGCTTAATCTATTGATGGCCAAATTTAATACCTCTATCATACTGAAGTTGACAGGGACTTCTAGATGAATGGCAGTTTAGAAAAAAGTAATCCTTAAACCACGAGAATCTTAATCAGATGCCCATTTCAAAGATTATCTTGGATAGAAGTTGCTTGAATAAATTAAATGTGTTTTATGAACTACACCTTTTGGTAGAAATGAAATCAGTTCAATTTGTACTCCTAAGAATCCAACTGAAAATAAGCAGAACTACTGAGAGTTCCATAACTTTGTGTTTATTTTTCAAGCTCACATACCAGTATGCTGCCAGCTTTAAGAGATATTCATAGCACGTGCATGCTTATACAAACAAGCACCTCCTAAGTAGGAAGGATTTAGCATTTACCATACTACAAAGYAGTGACAAGAGTTGCTGAGATACCTCAAACTACTAACAGGTCAGATTTTTTTGTCCCTCAAAGGATTTCCAGGCAAGTCTGTACTGCAGCACAATTCCACAGCTTATCGCTCAGATCGTGAATACTGTAATGATACTAGTAATCTAAGCTGAGCAAAAGGATGTTTAGTGATACTGTCACATCACAAGGACAGATCAACAATCAACTACTGAATCCCAATATTCAGTCAGCACTTCAAGTATTTGAGGTGCTTCTGCAAGATTCCTCCTTCACCAGGACAAGGGAACCAATAACACTATTTGTAAGCTAAGGGCAAAGGGTACATAGAGTCAGGCTCAAGTAGTTATTTATCTTTTCTCATCTAAGAGCAATCTTCCCCAAAACTTAAGAGGTCTACTCTAAGTACCATTCCTACCATTGTGGTTGGAGATGAAGGGTAGGAAGAAAGGGGAGAGATGCTTATTCTTCCTCCAGTCATGCTTTGAGAAACTGTTGAGTTACTTCTGGTGAATTAACTTGTTTACAAACATACAACAGGATATCAGTTCTCTTGGTTTAAAAAATCTGCCAGGCTTCTAAAACTAAAGGTGTTAGAGTTACCTAGAATTTTCCTGTAAGAATTGCTACAGAGGCTAGCAATCCAGAAAAGCAACCTTCAACATTCAAAATTATGATCTGCTATCATACAGGCAACACTAGACAAACAGCAGCTGTACAATTAGTTCACAAATTCTTCATGCTGTATTAAAGTAAGCTTTCTGTAAAAAAAAAAAAAAAAAAAAGTTGCTACAAACAAGATAGCCCACTTGGTCAAATTTGATTACGTTAAACAAGGTAAGGTGCTTAGCAAGTATACTCACAGTGAGTAGCTGTTCTAGAAGCCACTAAAATAAACATACCTGGTTGTGTTCAACAGCTCTTCTCTGCTTGAGTCCTATTGAAGCCTTTGTCTTGGCTTTTAGTGGTTCTCTCTTCTCAAGCCTCAGTTCAGTCTTTGGATCTGGGAACAAAACAATCATTCGGACAGCTGAAAATACCAAAATAACCCCAGAAAACCCGCTTGCCTTTTTATCCCAAGCTTGTGTAATCCACTTTAATATAAATGGTTTCTACAATACTATTGGTGGTTTTATTAATGTAAACCAACTTGTACTTTAACAGAATTAATTCTAGAGCCAATACTACTTTGTTACAAATAAATATTTCTTTTTTTTAAAAAAAAGTGAAATACAGGTGAGTTCTTCCACTGAACGGGCAAGAAAAGTCTTCTGAAAAATAACCTTAAGAATTATTTTAAAATACTGACTTAGATATTTCAGTTTTGTCTTTTAAAAAAACCCATATATTTCTGATAAGTGTTGACCAACCTAATAGTTACATTTAGAAATTGTTATCCAGTTGTAATTACTTTAACTGAAATGCCATCATACTATTTAATTTTGGTAGTGCAACTGGAAGTTTCCACATCACAGATCTAGGCTTTCAGTTTCATTTCTAACATAGGTACTTATACCTAAAACTCCTTTTTAATTCAAAGAGCAAGTGGTCAGCAGTCATATTACCAGTAAGAAGATGCATTATTTGCACCACCCCCTTCTAAAACTCTAATAGCATTATACCGAGAGATTTAAACTTCAGTTATTAAGGTCTCTTAGCTTCTTAAACACTATTACATAGAGCCTGTTCTTGTTCTCTCCTTTAGTGTTCGAATAGTTTGATAACTAGTTGAAGCATGCTCAAATAGGGGGTAGCTGCAAGCTACCCATGGGCCCTCAGCTGTCCTAAAAGTATCTCCCTCTATCCCCCACTTTCCAGTAATCCTAGTCAGAAACTGCAAAAAAAAAAGTTTCAAAACCAAGCCCAAATATACAAGAGAGATCTATCAAATACTCAAATTTCTATTTCAGCTTTTTCTGTCCTAACTCCAGGGAAATTCCTGAAAAAAAAAACCCAAGATATTCCCATTTAAGCATTCCATTCAAGGGCGTCTTTAAACTATACATCGTTTCTACCTTTTGAAAGATGCACCATGGCGTGTTTTCAGGATCCTTCCCCACCTCAAAGCAACATCCCATCCCTCCTCCATACTTTTTGGATATAAACTTGATATTCAAATAAAAAAACCCACATAGCCCCCAAAACCCACATCCACATACCCAAACCAAGCAATCCACCCTAAACTAAATCCAAAAGAAATATAGCATAAAAGGGATCAAATCATGCACAAAAGAAATAAAGTGACATTAAAAAGAAGTATAAAYATCTTTATTCCAGAATAGTATATGAATAGCTACTATAGACGTTGGACAAAATTCACTAAAAGTTGCAGTGCAAAGAACACTGAAACACTTAGACTGGAGAACTGTCATATCTATTCAGACATACAGGCTCAATTCTACAGGGGAAAAAATGGTCAAAATATTTTTTTTTCCCACAGAACAGGTTCYTGCTGGATCACCATGCCAATATTTTGAAGTGAAGTATATGAACATGTAGTCTACAGCAATATTTTCTGAAAGTCTCAACTAACAGTAAATTGTGTTCTCTTTAGATTTTAGAGTTCCTTCTACTGCAACTGCTACTGATATATAACTTGAATAGTTCACATTCAAGTTCTACTTCAGTCTTACCTTCTTCATTGTCACTGTACTGGTCAGAATCATTATTTCCATTTTGTCTGGTGTTCTCAGCAGATGAAGTGATTGTTGGGAGAGGCACAGTGGACTTCATCTCTGGACCATGTTCCATCAGTTTCAACAGCTTCTTCTCATAAAGTTTCCTTGTAGTAGCTGCAAAAAGGAAGGATATGCACTAAAGCCATCTTTCCTGGCTTAACTGCTAGAACTTTGCTCTTTTTTTCTTTGGGAATCTCCAAGTGCCACCACTTAGGCTATGTTTCCAGGCAGATTCCACTGCTATTCTCTTACTCCTTTATTCTGGAATTACTTCCTCCCAGTTTGACCTTTGCCATACTAGCAAATTCAGTCCCACATGTAGAGTTGGTGCAAGTGAGCAGCAAGAACAGAACTTTGTTTGCAACAACTAGCTATTACATTGCTTCACTTRATCTAATGGGACACCTGTTTAAGACTAGAAGGTATAAAGTCTAAGATATAATTCCACATCAGGACTACTCTGAAAAAACTGTAGAAGTCATTAATTTCTGAATTGTTAGCTACAAAGAAGTCTAACCTTATTTGAAATCTTCCAATAGGAAACCTTCCTTTAAAAGGAGTGGTAGTCTCTCATAAGAAAGACTCCATAACCAGTAAGAACTAGGTCTTTCATTTATCCCCAAACTTGAGTATCTTTCCAGTGACTGCTTGAATTTTTCAGAAGACTCTATTCAAATGCTACCCAAGAGAAACTGGCTGAATGGGAAGGCATACAGAAACAGCTAACAGGAAATACTATCATAATTCTCTAACTCTAGATAGTCTATCACAGGACTCCAGACTCCACTACTGGCATTTTCATTCACTCAGATTTGAAGTACACCCCACAGAAGATTCAGCATGCTAYAGGAAACCATTATCTGCTGAAGAGTTATGAAAGCAAAGTCTCTTGCCATCAGGCTACTGCACAATCTGAAAAGGTGAGGGGCTCTAATCCCACATCAYAGGAAAGTGCCTAAGGCAAGAGGCTAAGCTGGGGACATGACTTCTTCCTAGTCCTCCTGCTATAGTTAGCCAGTGCATAAGATGGAGCACAAGATTCAAGAGAACAAAAAGAGTAAGTTAAGAAAAACATTACCACACAGTGCAGCGAGCAATGAATGCTCCAGGAAAGTTCCCAACCTATTCTCAATGTTATTAGGTTATTTAATAAGATTTTTTTTCTACTTAAGTAGGCCTCAGATCTCAAAATCTGTATCAGAAGGCCTGTATTACCACAGCACTGAACTTCAGCAGTTACAAAGCTTCAGAAGCTGGAACATGCCCAGCTGGCCCAAAACACAAGAGGAACAAACTGTGCACTTGCCCACACAGCAATGCTTTAAGTCTTTTCAGTCTAAGTAGTCCAATGAAAAAAATTGGAAGTGGGAAATAAAACTGCAATGATATTGGCACTAAGCTTAATAAGCAACCATATCAGGGAAGCTCAGAGTACTCAGAGCAAAAGTTTAGAGATATATGAAATATATATTATATACAGAATATATTGAAGTGATGAATATTACTAGTTCACTTGACCTACCTACAATTGGGCCAGGATTTATCCCATACTTCACAAGTTGCTCTTGAAGATCTTCATTACTGAGCTCCGTTACATCTAGGTTATCCTTCTCCTCTGGCCTGGGTTTGTCAGTTTTCTTTATAGCTTTCTGTGTGGGAGGGAGYAGGAAAAACAAACAAAAAAAACAATACAAGACTGTTTCTAGTTAATACAGAAAACTTACATCTCTTTGAGGTCACAGAAAGGAATTAAAGTCCTAACCATAGAAGAATAACACATGAAAAAAGATATTCTCCCCCTGCTGCACCACAGTAAAGCCTACATGAAACAATTCAAATATTTTCATCTAATAAGCAAATGTGCACAAGTTTCATATTTAAAAAAGGAAACACCTACTACAAGCCCCCTCTATAGCAGAAGTCCCACCAATTATCCTGATCCTATGTTTAAATTTAAACTTCAGTCATGCAACAGGAGGGGATTTCTTCCCTATGACTGGAGAGATAAGGCTTTGTAAGTTTCTCTGTAAATTTTCTGAGGACTATACCTAAAGTCCAAATAAAGCATCATGCCTACACTCTGAGCCAGTAATGGCAAAAATCACTTGCCACAACTGCCAAGTTTGATACYGGTAGATTTAGATTGACACTGGTTAAATACATTTTTCTAAACATCAGAAAGGTTTACTATTGCTACTCTGAACTACAAAATGTTCTACTTGCATTTCTTCTTCTACCTAGTAGGTCAACACTTCTTAATCCAACGCTGTTTAACACTATCCACATTCTCCCAGATTTCCCACTATTCCCTTTCTTACCCTAGTGTTCTCTACAAGATTACATGAAATTACAGATGGGATGCAGGAAAGGCAAAACCAACACATTCACACTCCTGTCTGTCTGCTTAAGTCTTTGCTATTGTAGCTCTACAAATCCTAAATCCAACTGGCAAAACTAAGAGTTGGCAACACACCACCACTAYCTACAGATTGTCATCAACATGACCTGCGAAGATGCTATTCCTGAATTAGCAGTTTCCGCTCTATCTAAACAGAGCAATCATAACATTTGTTCAACCTGGGAAGCCTTTGTTACTACAATAGACATTTCCAAGCTCCAAGGTCTGCAAGAGAATGAGGAGAAAAGAAGAAATATGCTTAGAGAATTGCTTGATCCCAGATGAGAACAATCTTGGGATTGATTTATGACTTAYAAACAGATATGACTTATTTCAAAGCAGTGCCCCATAGTTATAGGATATAAGCAGATACAAGCTACACACCAAATTACACCTCAGCTTGGTTGCCCAGAAGAGCTAGCAGGGTCTTCCACTACTTACTAAAGATACTTATTGAAGTTTCAAATACAGTTACATTATGACAGTCCCTCACTACTAACAGTTTTTTCTAGCACTAAGACTACCAGAAGAGTAGCTGATGAGTCAACAGTAGCTAGCCAGTCAACATTTAATTGACAGGCAAGGATCTCTCAAATACTGGGTATTATATAGTTCACATAAAATAGATTTTCTTGAACTCTCGGACTGAGAAAAMCCCATCACTGAGTTAAAGAAAACTAGCTGTTGAAAAGCAACAGAATCTCCAAGAGTTCCTGTTACTTGTTAAAATTAAGAAACAGACTCCAAGCAGTCTAAAGAAAAGATATGATCACTAAAGTGTCTTATTTACACCATATCTAATCAATCATTCTATTGCTTTATCATAATAATCTGTTTTTGAAACATCTGAAATCAAGTATCTAGTACATAAAAACCAACCAACCTGTAGCTATAAAGGAGACTTTTACATGGTGTACTTTTGAATCTGTTGGTCATACTTAGCTTTAAATRGCCACATCAACTTTAACTAGCCTCTCTTCTTTTCCCCGGACTRCTAAACTGCAGGTTTTCTTGTTTGGATCTGCTCAGGCTATTGACAGCTCCACAGTGTTGTACATATCTATCAGATTAACTAAGATACTTCCATATTTCAGAAGAAAACTTGCAGGGTACAGGAAATCAATATTCCAACTTTTAAGTAAATGGAAACCTGATTTAATACATTGTTGCAGTAGTACCTCTTATGGACCACAGAAGAGGCTACACTCTAGCAGTGTACAAAAGAAAAACTACTTAGTATTGGAYTGGATGTTTTACAGTAATCTTACTAACTGCAACTAATGAGTAACATGGTCCTCCAATGTAAATGAAGTCCAATATCTCAGATATCTTTTTTTTCTTCCAAATACTGTTTCACTTTTCCTTACAGCATTACCAGAAAGACAGATCACTAGAACAGTCAGTTTCAGCAGAGTAAGAAGGAAGAGGAGGGCTACTTTTCAATATATGTTCTTCTTAAAGTTGAAGCAAATTACTTGATCTGTACAAGCAGTAAGCAACTATTTTAAATACTCACTGGAGCACAGGATCAGTCTCTAGTAGCAGAAAGAAAGAAGAAATTCATACCTTGGTTGTGGTATGACAGCATTAATCTCTGCAAGAACACTAGGTTAGTTTCTACTATTATGSTATAAAGCACCACCACACTTTCTGTGCATCACCACAGTTTAGCTATGTGACTACACTGTGAACCAGGTTGAAGATCTGGCTTTAAAAATCATCTTTGCAAATTAAGACAAGCAACAACAACAACAAAAAACCAACAACACACCCYGTCACACAGTTTCCTGGTCTAGTCACAACACAGAACAAGGAATACTTCTATTAGTGCAACTAAAGTAGCCTTACTGTGGTGCAGAAGTRAAACATTTAAAGTTGTAGTGAGTGCTAGGATTTGCCAAGTAAAGTGGTGTAGCTGACCATAATCTCAAACACTCTTGCAACACTATCCCCAGACCAATAATCCCTATCTGAATATCTTGCAATCCAAATCAGAATTAGCAGCATAAATTCTTTATATATTTTATATATATATATATATATATATAAGGGGACGGGGACAAACTCTTTTCAGTTGCCCCATATGACAGGACAAGAGGCAAAGGGCAAAAACTGAAGCACAGGAAGTTCTGCTTGGACGTGAGGGGGTGTTTCTTCACTGTGAGAGTGACGGAGCCCTGGAGCAGGTTGCCCAGAGAKGTTGTGGAGTCTCCTTCTCTGGAGATSTTCAAGGCCCGCCTGGATGCAACCCTGTCTACCGTGCTCTAGGTGACCCTGCTGAGCAGGGAGGCTGGACTAGATGATCTCCAGAGGTCCCTTCCAAYCTTACTGGTTGCTATATTCTACATAGCACTATTTGCTGGAAAACAGGAGGTGAAAGAGGATCTGCATACTTAACACTTGAGATTTGTTCATACCATACAGGTGGCAATTTCGTAGCGACATCTGTCAGACTCAGTTTCAGATAACTGGGACCCAATCTTTCAAGCAAGCATTGAACTGAATTATAAGCATGGGCCTCCAACACAGCATTCTCAGTTCTAAAGGAACAGGAAAACCAAGAGCACAAGAGAAGTTCTCCTCAGACATTGCTCCACAGGAAAAGAAAAAAAAAACCCAAAAAACCAAAAAACCCAAAAAAAACCTCTCACTAACAGAAAAGGAGCAGAAAATGAAAGTCATGAGAACTCAAACCTGGAAGCCATTCTGCACCTCATCTTTGCTCTTCCTGCTGAATAGGAATCCAAAAGCCATGAACCAAGTTAGCGAGACTTTCTGCTGCTAGGTTTACTAGTTCAGCACTACTCCACCAATCACAAATAGAACTGAAGTAACAGTTGTCCGTTCTATTATTTAATGGCTTCTCAAAGATACCATACAAAAGAAGCAGTTTCAAAACCCAACAGTTAAACAGCACCTAACTAGGATACTTGAGGCCTTTAATTCTAAACAGGTGCAGCTTCATCACCAGCAGCAGATAACCTCATTCAGAGAAATAGTAAGGAACCCCTGAGCCTAAGACAGGCTAAGAAAGCCCAAATTGTGTTAACAGAAGGCACGTCAGTTCTCCAGTTTGTACAGTATCAACAAATAACTGTATTTCTATGAAGGCAGGGGAAGAGATAAGTAACTGCATGTGCCAAGTATCAATAATAGATTTTTAACTGTCTGAAACAAACATTTTCTGCAGGAGAATAATCTTTTACCAAGTCTACTGAACTTTTTGATCTCAAATGCTTAGAAAATACTTACCAAAAGCTACATGACAGACAAAAACCATGGAAAGAAAATTAGTCATTGATAATTCAGAGATGCTAATACACTGAACTGTGAGAGTTTTACCTTTAAACCTCAGTTACCAAGTGCCAGGCTTATAATTTCCATTCTTCCACCCCCAATTACATTCCCTTCACTAGATAAAATAGATCTGCTCTGGAAACAGATGAATGCTGCACAGGTGAAGAGTCATTTCCAGGGAATTTTGTGAAACAGTGAAAGTTCAAAACAAAAGCAAATCGAGAAATCATACAAGCAGATGGTCTGGTGGTCAGTCAACCAAATGCTGACATGGAGATCTGGCTTGCATATGCATCCTTGCTGAACAGCGACATGCAGTGCTAGACTAAATTACTTTAACAGGACATTTGGGTCTAGTTTATTAGAATATGACTGCTATTATAGCAGTATATTAATAAGGAGCACTGTAAGTTGAAGAGTCTAGAACTGCAGAAGTCTGACATTGCAATGGGAAGTTCTGCCACACAAAAACTATCCTGCAATGGGAATTACTCAGTCACCTCACCTCTAGTGACCACAGCTGACAATGCTGTTAAACACTCAAACAGAAGAAAATCACCATTTAAAAGCCCACAAAAGTCTTAATTATGGTCAACTGTTTGAACACAATGTAAAACAAATTAAGAGATACAACCAAAAAGTCCATATTGAATAGATTCTCTTCCTTCATTGGGTAACACACATTTCATGTTCTCTCACCTATCCCAGCATCCAGTTTCACCTTCCACACCTCAATCTTCAAAAGCTTCTAGTTTTACTATTACCTGCCCTCCTCCAATAGGGAAGGGATTCAGACCATACAGTTACAGTAGCTACAGATATTATTACCATCATACTACTGTGATCATGAAGAACTGAGGATAGCTTTCCATTTACTTTTCTGTTTGATTTTAAAAAGCCATCTTTAGCTGGCAAGTCTCTTCTGTAGTTTCAAATAGGCCTTTCAATCCCAGGGTCCTCATTACACTTTCAGGAAGAGATGGAATATCAGGAATGAAATGGAGATATCTGATGGATCCTTTTCAAATCACAACTACAAAATATCACACAATTTCAGGAAAGATTCTTCTAGAAGAAAGCACTGATAATCCAGGTCATAAGCAGCTAAACATTTTGAGCTTTGTTTGGTAACAGTGTGAAGATGACATTTTTGGTATCTGCTTTAAAACAGCACTTTTAAAAAAGCAAAAGTATCCTTTGAGCTATTTGTCCTGAACTGGAAAATTCAGTAGACAGTTCTATCAGGGCAAGGCCCAAGTAAGCAGAACTTGAAAAGGTTTTCCCTCTCCTAGTATTTTATTGCCACATTGAGAGTCTTTTGGTAATTGAGACCATTAACATCACATTTAARCACTTCAGCATCTAGGAAAGTATCCACATTTAAAGAATACTTTCATATACTTCACAAGAAAGCTCTCTTAAAAATACATTTGGAAAAATAATTTTATTTTAAAATACAGGATTTTATGTATTTGACAGCATTTGAAGTCAAGTCATCTCATGCTGGTCAGTCTACACCTTATGTATATTGAGGGCTTTTATATTTCTTATTTATCACACTACAAAACATAATGATCGAGTTTCAGAGAGGTCAGATTGGCTATTA